>NC_141239.1:1902500-2152500 GCF_054856555.1 Leptonotus elevatus | reverse complement strand
AGCACAGCTGCCCAAGGCTTTCCTGCACCCGTTTTTGAAAAAAAAAAAAAAAACATAGGGGACGTCTTTTAACGTCCTCGGCGCCCTTCCCTAGGTTTATGCTAAACGTTTTATAACGTTTATGGCAGTCAAAGAGTTAAAGTGGCAAATTTATAACTTTTTTTTTTCTCACGTCACTTTTTTTTTACCACTTTACATTCCCAGGATATTTTTGGGGCAGCTGATCATTTCTTGTTTTGTACATTATTTGTGCTGTTTTGCATTTAACCACATCCAATACATTTTTAACAACCATCATTTTTATAAACGGTGTGTTTTCTGTGGTCCTTGTAACTAAACTAACTACTAACTAAGCATTTTTGAAAAAAAACAAAAACTACTCAAATTTAACAAACCTTCTCTTCAGACGGATTAAATCCAACCCAAATTAAAACGATGACAAATCCCAAACTGTTATAAGCCTGTTGTGAAAGTTTGGCTGTCTCTCTACGTGTACATTATCAACATTTAATTCAGAAACATTGGAATACACAAAACTGAAATGCTCTTACCACAGTTTTTTTTTTTTTTTTTTTTAAATACAACCGAAATGCATGATGTCCGTTTCAGTTATCTAGAATGTGACTTGTGGTTTTCTTCAAGGGTTCACCGCTGACCTGCGCAGTAACACCGGGGGCCAAGCCTTCCCCCAGTGCATTTTTGACCACTGGCAGATTCTCCAAGGTGACCCCAAAGACCCCGCCAGCAAACCCTTCCAAGTTGTTGCTGAAATCAGGAAGCGAAAAGGTCTCAAGGAGGGCGTCCCCGCTCTGGACAACTACCTGGACAAATTGTAGTAACTCGCATTCGGTACACGTCCAACTCTTATCACTAAATCTTAACCTTGTGGGCACTTTAAAAAAAAAAAACTTTGCACCCGCTTAAAAATTTTGCACATCGAGTCCGACGACAAAAACAAACAAAAGCTTATGCGTGTGTTGTTGTCAGCTCGTGGGGGCCGTCTATTAATTTCACAGCAAAAGTACACCAAGTGCCTTGGCCGAAGGTTCTGGGGCGTATTGGAGTAAACGTGTTAAGATGGATCAATTCCTTGAATTAAAAGTCTTTGCCATCGACCCCCGTTTCACGTCATGTGACGCAACGGCTCTCAAATCGTGTAATACGTGACTGCAAGCGAGAATGTTTCCCAATCGGTCAAGCTCGTCGTTGAACTTCACTGATCATAATGAATAAAATATTCAACTGCAGATGACGTGGCTTTTATTTTGAAAGTGTAAAAAAAAAAAAAAAAAAAAAACACTTTATTTTTGTCCTCACTCTTTATTCAAGTTCTGTCAAGATACATATACGATGTTCATAAAAGCCGGATAAAAAAAATAATAATAATTTGCAAAGACTTTTTAAGCCATATTACAGTATGCTATATTCAATGTTCATACAGAAAAAGTCAAATGCCTTCTGGAAGTCGTCAATCATTCCGAACTTGAAACCTTTTGCTTCTATTAATTGTTTTTGTAATTGTAATTGTTTTTGTAATTGTAATTGTTTTTGTAATTGTAATTGTTTCTGAGCGGATTTGTTTCGATGACCAACTGTCATGTCAGGTGCATTGCTTCTTAATGCGTTCCTTGAATTTGAAGCTTCCATTCCGACCTATTAATCGATTTGCCTTCAGGCTCATTTGGGGTTCAATTGAATTCAGTCTACTGTAGACATTTTGTTTTCATTTTCTGTGATGCAGGGATCAAAACTTCAGAAAGCATTCTTAGTTTCATCGAAGCAAGTTGGAACAAGCTTAAAAGGGAGACTTGATTCATTGAGCCATTTTCAGCAGTAAAAAGTCATTTTGTCCAGAATGAATTTGATAACTGTTTCATGTACAATTGATACCTTTAAAAACAAAATTTTCCGACTTGCTGTCGACTGAAGATGACATCATCCGTGCTGAGGAAGTAGGTAACGAGTCGACCAATCGTGGCTCACCTGTCTTCTGGGTTTGGTCAGCAAACTGAGCCATGATTGGTCGTTACCCGTTTCCTGAGCACGTGTGATGTCATCTTCAGTCGACAGCAAGTGGAAACAATTGTTTTTAAAAAAGGTATTGTACATGAAAAATATGAAGTTATCAAATTCATTCTGGACTAAATATGAACTTTTTACAGCTGAAAATGGCTCAATGAGTCTCACGTGTCCCTTGAAATATTTCATCGTAGCACAACTGAATATGGGATGGAAACAAATCAATCTCTTTAACTGACATGACACGGAGCAACTTTGTGGAAGTCGAGTTTTGTACAACATTTAAATGTTTAACATCGTTAAAAAAAAAAGAAGAAGAAAAAAGACATCTGAAGAGTGAATAAATGTGCATCCGTCAAACCACCCAACTATGCAAAGGCCAAGAAAGTGCGAGGTCTTTCGGATATAGGCGACTACCAAGCAAAGCTAAATAATCAAACCCGTTTTTTACTGCACGTCGCTTCTCGAATGTAACGGTGACGAAATGGCGTTTGAATAAAGCCTTTGAAATGGGCAGAATGTTGGAACGGAACGGACGGCTACCTGCTAGCATTAGCATGTTGCTGGTCTGACTCGCTTAGGCTAACATTCCGCGTCGCGCTTGTTTGCCGGCGGGGCCCCCGCGGCACAGGTAATGTATCCACGCCGTCCGTCATTTCAGCAGGTAGTTGTTCCGCTGTTTGGAGTCTCTTTGACAAGTCGCGTCGTTTTCGGAAAGATGGAACGAGACTTGCGCACCTCAAAAGGACATAACGACACATAATATTGTGACCTATCGCCTCACGGCTATTTGTCTTCCAATGTGGTAGTGCACCGTAAGGAGGAGGATTTTGACCTCCCCCCAAACACCCCCCCCCCTCAACCCCACCCCGCCCCTCCCCCCCCCAGGCTACCACATCCATGGCCGTCACATTTGATGGAACATCGCGTCAAAGGTCAGAGGTGACTTATGTGTAGAAGATGACCTCGGGAATCTGTCCGTCCTCCACCGAGGTGCCGTTATTGTTACCCGCCGCGTAGCAGAAGGTGAAGCAGGTCTTGGTGCCCGTTGTCGATGACTCGTGCGTTATCTTTCGCATCCCCTTCGTCCCGTAATGAGAGTCCGGGCCCTGGAGAAGAGACCGGAGAGGGATGAGGAACCGCAACAAGCCACCAGGTCGCGATGGAGGTCATTTCAGGTTCTGTTCATCGATTTGATTTATGACGAAAACTTATTTCTTAAACCCTCCTTTTAGGTTGATTTCTCACAAACAACAATAATGTTCCCGGGGTCAATTTGACCCAGAGGCTTTGTTTAATGATAAAAACACGACCAACGTTGAAATGGGTCAACTTGATCCGGCTACGCCCCAAAAGCATTCAACTTCCTGTAAATATTAGTAATCATTTCAATTGAAAATATGTCCAAGCATTTTAATTGATGAGAATTTTCATAGAAAAAAAACAACAAATTTGTACTTCAGGTTCAAAATGGGTCAATTTGACCCATCTATGTTTAACATCCCAAAAGCATCCCAGTAAATATTAGTAACCGTTTTAATTAAAAATATGTCCAAGCATTTTAATTGATGAGAATTTTCGTAGCAAAATATGAATAAATATACTAATTATGTATGCTATGTTTAACGTCCCAAAAGCATTCAATTTCCAGTAAATATTACCATATTTTCCGGACTATAAGTCGCTCGAAGTACAAGTTGCACCAGGCCAAAAATGCATAATTAGGTAGAAGAAGAAAAACAGAACAGAACAGTGCCCTCTTGTGACTGTCTGTGAAAATATCTTCCCCCGGTATATTTTTCTCATATGCAAGTCGCAAAAACAGCCAACCTATGAAAAAAAGTGTGATTTATAGTCCGGAAAATAAGCAACCATTTTAATTGAAAATATGTCAAACAAGCATTTTAATTGAGAATTTTTGTATTAAAAAAAAAAAAAAATACAAATTCTTGTTCAACTTCAAAATGGGTCAATTTGACCCAGCTATATTTATTGTCCCAAAATTGTTCCGATAAATATTCGTAACCATTTTAATTGATGAGAGTTTTCATAGCAAATAAATAATAAATAAAAATACTAATTTGTAGTTCTTCAACTTTAAAATGGGTCAATTTGACCCGGCTATATTTCTTGTCCCAAAATTGTTCCGATAAATATTCGTAACCATTTTAATTGATGAGAGTTTTCATAGCAAATAAATAATAAATAAAAATACTAATTTGTAGTTCTTCAACTTTAAAATGGGTCAATTTGACCCGGCTATATTTCTTGTCCCAAAATTGTTCCGATAAATATTCGTAACCATTTTAATTGATGAGAGTTTTCGTAGCAAATAAATAATAAATAAAAATACTAATTTGTAGTTCTTCAACTTTAAAATGGGTCAATTTGACCCGGCTATATTTCTTGTCCCAAAATTGTTCCGATAAATATTCGTAACCATTTTAATTGATGAGAGTTTTCGTAGCAAATAAATAATAAATAAAAATACTAATTTGTAGTTCTTCAACTTTAAAATGGGTCAATTTGACCCGGCTATGTTAAACGCCCCAAAAGAATTCCGGTAAACATGAGTAACTATTTTAATTGATGAGAGTTTTCATAGCAAATAAATAATAAATAAAAATACTAATTTGTAGTTCTTCAACTTTAAAATGGGTCAATTTGACCCGGCTATATTTATTGTCCCAAAATTGTTCCGATAAATATTCGTAACCATTTTAATTGATGAGAGTTTTCGTAGCAAATAAATAATAAACAAAAATACTAATTTGCAGTTCTTCAACTTTAAAATGGGTCAATTTGACCCGGCTATGTTAAACGCCCCCAAAAGAATTCCGGTAAACATGAGTAACTATTTTAATTGATGAGAGTTTTCATAGCAAATAAATAATAAATAAAAATACTAATTTGTAGTTCTTCAACTTTAAAATGGGTCAATTTGACCCGGCTATATTTCTTGTCCCAAAATTGTTCCGATAAATATTCGTAACCATTTTAATTGATGAGAGTTTTCATAGCAAATAAATAATAAATAAAAATACTAATTTGTAGTTCTTCAACTTTAAAATGGGTCAATTTGACCCGGCTATGTTAAACGCCCCCAAAAGAATTCCGGTAAACATGAGTAACTATTTTAATTGATGAGAGTTTTCATAGCAAATAAATAATAAATAAAAATACTAATTTGTAGTTCTTCAACTTTAAAATGGGTCAATTTGATCCGGCTATGTTAAACGCCCCCAAAAGAATTCCGGTAAACATGAGTAACTATTTGAATTGAAAATTTGTCCAAGCATTTTAATTGATGGGAATTTTCGTAGCATAAAAATTCTCATTTGCAATTTCAATTTCAACTAATACTGCGTCACTACCCAGAATGCATTGCGACGTAAACAACAATGGTGGTGTACATGCAAATGAGGTTTCTACAGAATGTATTAAACTGGAAATTCCTTTTGAAAATTGTATCTTATAGTTGTGTTATTAACAACCAAATAAATCATATACAGCGCAAAGGCCATTCTCGTCAGGGTTGCTTTTAAGGCAGCATATACAGTAAATGCAATAGATTTCATTTTGAGATCTCATTTACATACTTCGTAATACGACTTCAATATATAGCAAGATAGTGCGACTCCACTCGTGACTTTGTGAATCCAAGTCGCTCCCGCATCCGTGCATCGCGCAACACAGCGCTGTCGTTCCACGTGCGCTCCTCCGTATAACGAGCTCCATTATGATTCTTCAGCAAGAAAAATTAGATATCGGTCTATCTCTAATCAATATGCCAGGTCTGACGTGTATATAAAGTTTCATGAGTTCTCACCCATGTTTCATTTTTCTTAGCAAACAGCATGTCGCCACGGCAACAGCATGCAACAAAATAAAAACATTTAAATGGCTTTTCAGATTAAAAAACCCAAGTTTGAAAATGATTAGAAGAATTCTGCAAGAGGAGTTTGTCAAAATATAAAATATGACCTCTACAAAATTAAAAATAAAATAATTTTTTTTATAAAATCTGACAAATTCCTAAGCAAGTCAAAATGCCTGACTTTCTGTTGGGTTTAGCATACAGCTCCCAAAAACGTTTTGTCTTGGGCTGTTAACATGCGTGCTAATTTTGACAGATCTTGGTGAAATGTATAACCAAGAATGCTTGGTTAAAAAAAATTGTTGGTTGCGCTATTTAATGTCATTTAATGAAAGTGGCACAAGAAATCTCTAATATAGTGATGCAAATGTCAGGTATATACACAAGTTTCATGAGTTTATACCCAGGGTTTAAAAACACCATCATTTTTCTTAGCAAACAGCGCGTCGCCACGGCAACAAAATAAAAAATTTCAAAATAACTTTTCATCTTAAACAACTTTAGATGAAACTGCCCGAGTTTGAAGACCATCTTACAAATTCTCTCGGAGTAGTTTGGAATTGGGTGACATTTTTGGCCTTTTATAGACGTCTTATTTCAACAAAGTAAATTCAAAATGGCAGATTTCCTGTCAGGTTTATAGCATATGGCTCTAAAATACTTTTTAGGCCGTTACAGACGCCTCCCGATTTCCGTAGATCTGAAAATGCTCATTTCCGAAAGAATTTCGATTGCCCCGCTTCGTCGCGTTGAAACCTCAACATTTTTTTTCACGGTTGTCGTCGATGGCGCAGCCCCGTAGTTCAAAATCAATCTTGATTGACAAAGCGATGACGCTTACTCGCAAGTGTTTACTGCGAACGGCGACCGGCGCCGACACGACTCCCGTAACGGAAAATTCTCAATTCCGGGCTGTTGCTCCACGCGAGCTTGACAACGCTTGTCCAGCCGAGCGTTTAATGAGACGAGCCCGGTTGTGTTTCTCCCCATAAGTGAAATATTCAAGCACCATATCGGAGCCAAATGTGAGCACAGCACGCAAATGAACAACCGGAGGTTTCGCAGAAACATTTGAACGACGCAAACGAACGCTTGAAAACCAAACCTTGAGCGTAGCACAGGCCGTGTAGTTGACGTTGGGCAGAATCTCCACCGGTTCCTTGAACATGACTCGGAAGGTGTTGGCTGAGCCGTCGCAGCTGAAGCCCGTTTCATTCTGGCCCAGTACAGTGTTACTGTCCGTGTGAATAATCTGCGCGGGGGGGGGGAAACATTACGGAATTCGTCATCAACGTGGCTGAAATGACAAAAAGCCGCCGTCTCGTACCTGAATGTTGACTTGGTAGTCCGTCGGTCCGTGTATCGAGCCGTACAGGCCGAAGCCAACCACAAATATCCTGCGGTTTACGGAGAACCTACAACAGGGACAACAGCCTTTTTATTTGCCGGGCCTGGTGCGAGTGCAAAAAGTTTCAGGAGTTTTCGCCGCAGGTTCGACCCTCAAAAACAGCACTTTTTCTTTGCAACTTCTCATCTAAAACATTTTTGATAAAACACACCAAGTTTGAAGAGGATCGCATGAATTCTGTAGGAGGACTTTGTTTAAAAAAAAATAATAATAATAATAATATCCAAAATAAAACTTTGTGTTCGGCTCAGCCCCAAAAATCTTTTTAGTAGGTCTTGGGCTGTTAAATGTGCCTGCCAATTTTGACAAATCTATGCGAAACGTATAACCGAGAATCCTTGGTTAAAAAAAGTGTAGGGTGCGCGATTGAGTTATTTAATTAAAGTTGCACAAGAAATCGCTCTAAAATACAGATTTATATTAGGGATGGATCGGCGCCGATGTTGGGCATTTTGACGAATATCGATATCGATATCGGCTTCTGCTTTTTTTTAATCCGACGGCTAATAAAAAGTAAATCTCCATTTTCAGTTCACTTTAGAAGAGATGCCGTTGACCTTGGGAGCCTTCTGAACAATTTGCTTTTGTTCGACATTAAAACAAAGAAATGTGAAATTTTAAGATTTCAGGTATTTTTACATTTTGGGGAAAAAAATATTAACAATAGAAAACTATAGAGAGCTATGGTATTTACTTGTGTAAGTTTCCATTTAACTTTTTAAGACGTACTGATAACCTTAGGAGCTCTCTGAACATTTTGTTAGAAATTTAAAAGGATTGAACAATACTGAGCTCTTAAAAAATATATATATTTAAAAAACGTCTATTGTCTAATAAATAACAAAAACACTTTTGACAAGTCAGAAAAAATGTTCAATAAACATGCTTTGAGACATTACAACAAAGTCAAGATTGACATTTGTAAAAAAATAAAATAAAAATAACAATAATCAAAAATGACATCGCCCCGCCCCCAATAATCGGCCCTGAAAAATTAGATATCGGTCCATCTCTAATCAATATGCCAGGTCTGACGTGTATATAAAGTTTCATGAGTTTTCACCCATGTTTCATTTTTCTTAGCAAACGGCATGTCGCCACGGCAACAGCATGCAACAAAATAAAAACATTTAAATGGCTTTTCACATTAAAAAACCCAAGTTTGAAAATGATTAGAAGAATTCTGCAAGAGGAGTTTGTCAAAATATAAAATATGACCTCTACAAAATAAAAAATGAAATAATTTTTTTTATAAAATCTGACAAATTCCTAAGCAAGTCAAAATGCCTGACTTTGTGTTCGGTTTAGCTTACAGCTCCCAAAAACGTTTTGTCTTGGGCTGTTAACATGCGTGCTAATTTTGACAGATCTTGGTGAAATGTAGAACCAAGAATGCTTGGTTAAAAAAATTGTAGGTTGCGCTATTGAGTCATTTAATGAAAGTGGCACAAGAAATCTCTAATATAGTGATGCATATGCCAGGTATAATATATACACAAGTTTCATGAGTTTATACCCAGGGTTTAAAAACACCATCATTTGTCTTAGCAAACAGCGCGTCGCCACGGCAACAAAATAAAAAATTTCAAAATAACTTTTCATCTTAAACAACTTTAGATTAAACTTCCCGAGTTTGAAGACCATCTTACAAATTCTCTAAGAGTAGTTTGGAATTGGGTGACATTTTTGGCCTTTTATAGACGTCTTATTTCAACAAAGTAAATTCAAAATGGCAGATTTCCTGTCAGGTTTATAGCATATGGCTCTACAAGACTTTTTAGGCCGTTACAGACGCCTCCCGATTTCCGTAGATCTTGGTGAAACACGACAACTGAAAATGCTCATTTCCCAACGTGGGGAACGCCAGCGCGAGCGGTTTTCGGCATCTGCCCGTCTTTACCGTATGCGGTCGCTGGTCCCGCTGTAGCCCCAGCGACTCTCCACCTGCCCGAAGCGCGTGATGCTGCACTCCTTCCCGCGCAGGCAGCAGCGAGGCCGATCGATGAAGTCCACGCGCGGCTTGGGGTTGACCGTGAAGTGGAGGAAGAGACTCACCACCTCCCTGTCGCTCAGGATGCTGGACTGCGCCGGGCCTGATGGCGCAAAAACATGCACGCGTCAATCACGTCCAAATCCGATCGCGCCGAAGAAATACTCCCGCCATTTTTTTGGCTCCGTTTTTTGCGCTCACCTGCAGCGAACTCTTCGATGGTCATGAGCGGGAAGCGGATCAGCGTGAGGGACTTGCCCAGCACTTTGCGCTTGTTCTCGGGGGTGGGCTGCAACTGCTGCCTGTGGGCCTCCGCCTCCGCCCAACGCACCGCCGCCCCGAACAAGCGCACCTCCCGCACGCCGAGCGTGTCCCTCTCCAACACGGCGACCAGCGTATCTACGGGCCAGGTAAATAATTATCAGATGTGATGCAATGTAAGCGAGGAATGTCACAATTAAAAACATTCACTGCCAGCCATTTTGCACTGAAGCAACCCCCTTTGCTCCCGGCTGTTTTACTGGATTTGGACTGATTTTGCTAGGCCCACAGAATATTGTGTTCTATTGCTATCAAAACATGGAACCTGCCAAAAGAAAGATTAGAGTCTCTTCTTTCATCAGGAAAAAAAAGTATATTTGTATCCGTTTCAGTTTTGCAGCAATTAGCGTTAGAATATAGCTTCCTCAATATTCACATTCCTGTTGAAAACACTGTCAAAAAGAGCTTGTTGCAACATGGCCCTGGCTGATCTCTTATACTCTGCTGCTACCTACTGGCCGTTTTTTGTAATAACTACCATTGCTTTAAGCCACCTCTTCATGTGAAAAGCTGCATCAAAGCCTTCTGTATGCTCTAGCATAAAAAAGCACACACCCCCCGTATAAATAAGTTTTGGGGAGTGAAGGACATAGTATTAAAAAAACGTATTTGCACGTTTTTTGGGTTTGAATGAGTTAAGGGCAAGCAGGAGAATACCGAGGTCAATGTCTGTGAAGCCTTCGGCGGCGAGAGCGTCTCCTGTGTTCTTATCGATGTTTTCGAGGCAGAGGCTGGCAAGCTGAGGCTCATCGAACAAACGGGCCTGAAACCAGAAAACAAGAATGTAATAAACACGCCAGCCAGAACTTAAGGAACTCATAAACAATCTAAAAGGCACAGTAATCATCACATCTGGGATATATTTCAGCAATTTGGCTTTACTTTTACTTACTTGCATCCCCTCAAATGTCAAAAACGCAAATCAGGACTTTTGGGGCTGATTCCATTTTTTCACCAATCCGATCACAAGTTGGAGCAATAAGTCTATTTAAATAACTTATTTACTTTGGGCCGGGTCATGTTTGTAAATAAGAATTAGTTCTCAAACATTTTTACCCGGTTAAATAAAGGTTCAATTTAAAAAAACGGAATAATCAATATTAAATTGATTTTCCTTTTTGAGCCAAAATTCATGTCACCATCAACCGATTATTTTAATCTCTTTTCCATAAATTAATAAGAAAATTGAATTTTAAAGGCCTTTTTTTATCTTACTCTTTTTGTTGAAATTTACTGTTGGCATGAATTGAAAAGTATTTTCTTACATTTATGAAATGCAAGACTTTAAGACAATTTCGAATATTTTTAGTTTATATATTTACAATTATTGAATTAGAATTATAAAAACAACTTCATCTCATCCTTGCCGATGTCAATGTTTGTGTTACTTTCATGAATAAAAACGAAATCATTTAACCAGTTACTGCCTTTAAGAAGAATTAATTTTGCATAATTAATCAATATCGGATTGAACTGAAGTGAAAAAAATTCATCTAAATCGAATCGTAATGAACTCTTGTGAACCGAAAACGAATCAATTGAAGAAATTAGAATCGATATCCGGTCCTATTGTTTACTGCATATTTGATGTACTTATTTATTTATTTAAAAGGCGACAGTGTATATAATTGAACGTTTACATGTAGCGATTACACCGGGAAAAATATTACAACTAAATACTTGAGTTGGAACTTGTAACCTTTTCAAATTGAAATTGATTTTGACGGCAGCAAGAGCATTAATGAAACGAGGTGGTCACATTAAATGACAAGTTGCAAATATCTACATTTAAAAAAATGGGGTCCCGCGCGATAATCGGCGCGTCTGACCTGCGTGAGCAGCATGAACGCGTTGTCGGCCCTCAGGTTCTTCTTGAGGAACTCCACGCAGTGCGCCTCCAGGGCTGGCACGGCGTACTTTTTGGCGGTGTAAAGTGTGGTCATCACCGTCTCTGGCCCGATCTGAACTTCATCAGAGTACAGAAACCTGCGCGGGGGGGGGGGGGGGGGGTCAAATTGGTTGGCCAAAGTGTGTCCATTCGACGCATTGCAATTGATATTGAGCTTTAATAAAAAAAAAAAGAAGCCAGTGCAAAATAAACATTTTATAATATTATCATTTTTAATTAGTTATAATAAATAGGACATCTTACACAAGTAACACGTAAAACTTCATGACCTTTAAATGTGTATTGATTTATCAAAAACAATACTTTTGATCCGGCATCCTAATAGCGGTTTCTCGTACCCAATTGTTTTACTGAATCACATTCTCATCAACATAGCATCAAACACGGCGCTTCGCAGGGTTTCTTCACACGTCAATCTAATCAGTCCCGGGCCTACAGAATTTGTGCTGCTGCATGTTACTATAAATAGCAATGGGACTATTTCAGGTGCAAATCAGATTTCATTTTGGCCCGCAACAACAGCAGTTTTCTTCCGTCCTCCGATTGGGTGGGGAGTTTATTTACGTTTTATGTTTGTGTCAACTCTGATTGATTGGTGATTTCATTTATTGTTTTTTTTTTTTTTTGTAATTATGTGTCATGTTATTAGATAAATTCTGAATCCGAATTGTTTCCGATGACGTACGTGGCACAGTTGTATGCAATTATATCGGATAGTACCGAATTTTAATTTCAATAGTTTTCAGAATGATGACATGATAACGGTGCCATTAAGAAGTCCACTGAAGGAACCAGCACCACATTGCGAATTGTTTTTTTTGTTGTTGTCTCACAATGTGTACATCAAAGAAACCCTACAAAGGCGAGTGAACAAGGAACCAATCCCTGTTAACTGAAGATATAAAATTAGAATCAAAAGTAGGATGAGACGGCTCCCTTGACCGAATAGGGTGGATGTGATAGATATAAAGCAATGCGCTCAGCAGTCTCAATACAAGCAAAACCATACAATGAAACGCTCGTACTGCATCGCGCCTTTCATCGCGCTCGTAAACGCCAACACGGTTGCCGGTTGCAACCCTTGCGGCACGAGCACCTGCCGTCGATAACGAGACAACATCATCATGCGCGGGTCCTTCTTACTTTAACAGCGCCAGGAAGGCGGCTGGCTCCACGTCAGGAAGCTCGATTTCGGTTGACGTCGTCGCCATTCCGCCGTTGAACATAGCATCAAACACGGCGCTTCCGACGGCCAGCACAAACCTAAGAACGCAAACGATGACCAGCCAATCAGACGAAAAGTATCATCATTGAAGCTCTGCGGTCAAAAGTCATCTTCCAGCTTACCTGTGCGCAGGTATCCGCTGAACCCCCATCCCTTTGCCCACCAGGAAGTGAACGTCACTGAGTACTTCGTTGTTGAACAGAAACGCAAACCTCTCCTTCACGGTGCTCTTTGTCGCCTGCCAGTTGTACACCGGCTCGCGGTACACCAGCACGGACGCGGCGGCGGCCGGAGCGGCGGTGAGAGCCGCCGCCGCCGGCGGGGTCGCGTTCGACGCCGCGATAGCGGCCATGTTCGACGCCGGGGTGGCCATGCCTCCGGTGGCCGCCGCGCTCGCGTTCGCGTTCGGCGGCTGAAGGCAGCCCTGGGCGCTCGGTGGAGCTCCGGAGGTCAGGACGCCGTTGCCGTCGAGACCGCCAGGCCCCAGCTGCGGGTTGGACCGCCGAGTGGCTCCCTGCGCACCGCCAGCCGAACCCAACGCCGCTCCGTTGGACGCCGGCATCGAGAAAACGCTGTTGCTGGGTTGGCTGTTTCCCAGAGGACCCGGGCTGGCGAAGTTGAGGCACGGAGGCCTGCCACTGTTCTCGCCAGCAGCCATCTTACATGTAGCATAAGGCGTAAACAACACGCTTCTTCGCCTCGTCAATTTCTTGCGCTATCGACGTCGACAAGCTATTACAGCGCCCCCTAGAGCCGAGCGCCAGCTTTAACGTTCACGATGCATTTTTTTTTCATTTCTCTATAATTTAATTGGTCCTTTGTTTAAAATGAAATAGAAAAAATAATTAGTTAGAACGTCTGCTGGCTATTTTTTGTTCTTTTCTTCTTTTTATATGTTGTAATTTTGTTTGATTTGTAGACACTCACACATTATACACTATATATTGAAAAAAAATATCCATCCATCCATTCATTATTTGAACTGCTTATCCTCACTAGGGTCGCGGGCGCGCTGGAGCCTATCCTAGCTTTCTTCGGGCAGCAGGCGTACACCCTGACTTGGTTGCCAGCCAATCACAGGGGGGGGAAAAATCCCCAAATTATTATTTCTGAATGACGAGGGGTGTGCATCTTTCAATGAAAAGAAAGACAATTTGATACATATCTCGATAAACTGGGGTACAATACGATTTGATATGGTGAGAGTACAACTGTAGCTTTTGTCATGATATGTAACAACATTGCCCCAAAAAATCTTTATTCCCCATTATTTTGAAGAGAAGTTGTGTTTCTTTAGTTGTAAAAAAGTTTATTTGTATTGTTTCATATCCATAAAAGCTCTACAGTACATAAACTGATTTATTCTTAGTTGTGGTAACTAGTTTTTCAGCACCCTCTCTTCTAACAGCCCACCTGCATGTATTTATAGTTTTATCTTGTGGGCTTGTCATTTTTAGTATATGTGGCCACTAAAAAAATGGATGGCGGGCAGCAAATGCCCCCGGGTCGTAGTTTGGACACCCCTGCCTTAGTGCAGAATGCTGATGAGGAGTAGTGTGCACATTTGGACACATGCGAGTTAAAAGGGGTGTTCGGAGTTCCCGTACACACTTTCTAGTATGAAGTCAGAAAAGTTAAGACTTCCCACCTTCAGTGAATGCAGCATGAGAATACATTGACGTCATTTTCAGTCGACAGCAAGTGTCAGTACAAGGCAAAATGGCCGACCCCCGAGATGGATAAAAACAGGTGGATTTTTCTGCTTAATTCGTATTCCACAAACACAATTAATCAGAATATCGTATTAGGACAAATAAACTTTCTGACTTGAGTTTAAGGCTCTCCACTGCCGCTGTTTCTTAACTTTTGACAGTATCCCTCCCACAGTGTAGTTTAGTTTGAATGAAGCCGCTTTTTGTGCGGAATCACGTCCTACAAAGCGACTTCATTCCATCGTTGGCGTCCCATCGAGTCGTCCATGCCGTCCTCCCTTAACCCCCCCCCCCCCCTCTTCCTGTGCGCCTCATCCCCAGTGACGTCACAGCGGCGAGGGGAGCTGTCCTGCTGAAAACAAGATGGCTGTGCGGGCGGGAGGAGCGGCGAGCTGAGGCAATGCAGGGGAGCTACCAAAGCGGACACAGGGTATTGCCCCCCCTGTGCCGAACAGCACACGACAGCCGCGCGTGACCAACCCAGGAGCTTTTATTTGAGAGAACACTTCGTGTTTCCCTTCGACAAATTTGCCTTTCGACGGTCAGACGGAGCGAGACCGCAAATCACGGTTCGGCCAGGCAAGCGGCTCTGCTCAGCGGAGGACAGCCGGGAACCCCTCACGCCACGCAACGGAGATGTCCCTACTATGCGTGGGAGGTAAGCTGGAAATGATTATGAAATTATTTGGCCTGGCACTTGCTCGTGTATGAATGAGTGTGTGTGTGTGTGTGTTTTTTTTTTTTTTTTAAGTACTGCACCAAACTGTGTGAGAGCTCCTCCGGGCTATCACGTTGATCAGAAAACTCTTGCTTTTTGTGGCATCACCGAACTCGTTTATCAGCTGCTTGGCAACGCGAGAGGCTAAAAACCGGGTCGTGACCGTCACGTCGTCAAAAAGTACCGAAAGAGAGAGTTCGCTGATTAAACGTGTATTCGACTGGCTTCTGCCGCTTGCGCTCATTACGTGATTGACAAGGTTGTCTTCGGTGTGTGTGTGCGTGTGCGCGTGTGTGTGTGTCTTGCACTCATTCACGCGCGTGGGCGGACGGATGAGCAGGACGTGGAAAAGCCCCTGCCGTTGCCGCGTCGGTGCCGCCGCCGCCGCCTCCCTCCTTCCTCCTTCCGCCGCTCGGATGTAGTCGTGAGGGAATACTCGCCTGCTGGAGGGAGGTGCGCGTCACTTCTTATCGTCCGCCCCCCCCCGACCCCCCCTCCCCTTGAAGCGATGCGTCATCTCCTCCCACCCGACTTCCCGAAAAAAAGCACCTGATGCTGATGCTGATGCTCCTCACAGTCATGAATAAGCATCTGCTACAATTGTCCATAAAAAAATAAAATAAAATAAAAAGCTAGGTTGAATGATTCAAGCCCCTGATTCAGCCCGCCCCTCTCATTGATTTTATGAAGTGTTACAGGAATACTTCAGTGACGTATTTGTAGGTGGACCCTTGAGCAAGGCATTGAAGCCGCAACTGCTTGGACATGCTTTATGTGCTTGTCACAGTTCATGCCTTGGGCGAGTGCATGATTATGATGCCACCGAAAAAAAGGAAAAAAGTCAACTTTGGGGAGCGCGAACATACGATCTTCAGACTTTTGATTTTTTGATATACTTCCACCTCCTGATGGGTTTTATTTCCTTGGGTCCGAGACGGATGCCCCTTCCGACACATCAAAATCGACAGTGTTAATTCAACACCTAAAGAGTTGAATTTAACACTTCAAAAGTGTCTATATTGGTCCACACTAAATATACACGAAACAACATTTTGAAAGTTTTTTTTTTTTTTTTTTACACTGAAATGTAGTTGAAATTGAACACTCGTCAACAGTGTTGGACTTTTTAACACTCAAAATGAGTTGGTTTTATATAATATTATTATTAACTAAATATTTAACTCAGGTATTGTAAAAAAAAAAAAAAAAAATACTAGTATCAATTTAAATTTCCAATTTTTGAAAAATGTACAATGTTAGTCATTAACTACTTTGATATTCTACTATAAACAAAGACAAGTAGTTAAAGTGAACAATTTTTTTGGAACAATTCCACCACTTATGACAATGCGTTGACTTCACAATAACACATCCCATCAATGGTCAACCAATCCTCAAGCACGGGTTACATATTATGGCAAAGTGATATACGATGTGGTTTTTTTTTTTCATCGTCATCAGTGTTTTTCGCAGTGATGAGGAAGAAAATGGCGGTGACTTGTCTCTCTCAAACTGGAGAAGTGCAGGTGCGAAGGCGGAGCTTAATTACATCTGTGCAGAGTTCATCTAAAACTAGATGTTCAACTCTGGGGAAAAATAACACTCACTCTGAACACTTAAGGAGTTAAAATCAACCCCCCAAAAATGTAACCCGGAAATTTTAACGCTCCAATTTTTGCTATGCATCGTTTGATGCCTCTTCGTAAGTGATCGTGAACGGTCACATTCGCACTGACATTCATTTCAGACCTATGGACAATTTACAATGTTAAACTTACCATGCAAGTTTTGGGCCTGTGCGAGGAAGTCAGAAAAAAACGCACACGCAGGCTTTGGGTGCAACTCGACACAGGACAGAAAACGGGCCGACACCAATACGATTATCGGCAGTCAAGGTGACCAATATTTAAAGCCGATATTCATTTGCAGAAAAAAAAAAAAGTTGGTGTCAAAATTTTTAATAATAAAAACTCCACACGCTAATTCTCAAAAATCTGACTAAATTCATGAGCTAACAGTTAGCTCGCGGGCTAACTGTAGCCCGCACGCTAATTCCCAAATAGCCGTTAATTTGCGAGCTAACGCATTGTAGCAGGGGCAGCTTTATTTATATAGCTTCTTTAATACACGAGGTAGTAAGTTTAACTTACCTCTTTAACCGCACACCGGCCGGGTGGTCCCCCGTCTGCTTTCGATTTTCTCTTCAGCATGTGAGCGTCCAGAGAAGAGCCAAGCTTTCGCTGCTTATTGGCTGTTAGCACTGCACGAACCAATCACATGGTGCTGTGGGCGGGCCAAAGTTGCAGGGAGTCAACAGCCACTCGTTGGGTTTCCATTAGGGATGCACGATAATGCTATTTTCAACCGATGCAGGTAAACCAATCATTTAGAAAGTGCCGATGTCGATAACCGATAAGTCAGCCGATAATTGTTTGCAAACTTAACTTGAATACAAATACATGTAAACATTGTGTAAAGCACCATGAAGCAAAATTTTATTGATATGTCTGCTTCAAAGAAAACTAGTAACTCATTTTGAGTTTGCCAAAACAAAACAGCCATGTTTAAAAAAAAAAATGCAAACATTTCTTTATTATCTGGTTTATCTGTTTGACGTCAAATTAGTCGATAATTTGCCGATAATTATCGGCCACCGATATTATCGTGCATCCCTAGTTTCCATCCACCCATTTTTATTTGAATTTTCAAGAATTGCAAAAATAAAACTGAATGGAAACGTCCAAAATTAAAAAAATAATAATTAAAATTCGCCCCCAAAAATTGACGTTTAGATGGGGTGGATTTTGAAGCTTATCGAAAAAAGGAAAATGCAAATTTTGGCAATGGAAGCAGGTTTTGCGAATAACCGCTGGCGAGACCGGATACACGTCGCACGTTTTGACCGGAGATTACGTCACACGTACGTTTGGAGTCCCAAAGCAATGTTGGACGATAAAGTAAGGTATGTTTGGGGGTGACGACGAAACAGAAATCTTTTTGGAATTAATTAAAGAAGCGAATATTAATGCTATTTTAGATGGGAAACAGCAAAGAAACGCTACGTTTGTCAAAAATGACCCAAAAAAACCCTCATACGATGTCATCGCACGGCGCAGTCGCTTCCTGCGCTTCTTCTTCTTTTAAATTACTGGTGGATCACATCTCTATGGAGTCCCCTCTCAATATTTGCAAAAGAAGAACAGATAGAAACGGGCATAAGCCGCATGTGCGTTTTGCGCATTTTCAGTAAATTTGCTTAAAAAATTCAAACCAATTGGATAAAAACTGACTACTGACAGAGGAGAAAAGCGCCCGTCGGAGCAAAAATAACCGTTTTTAATTTATCGGTCATCAAACAAAAAAAAAGGCAGATGCCGATATTTATAAAACGCTAAATATCGGCCGGGCCGATTATCGGTCTATCCCTATAAAAAAAAAAAAAAATCAGGCTTAGGCTAAAATGAAGGCAGTTGAACTATGAATGAATATGAAAGACAGTTCATCCAAATTGCCGTCTTTCCGATTTGAAAATGGCATTCTCCTAAATTGTGACGTCTATTTTGAATTCCCTTCATTGTTCAGCCCCAACCCGTGATTGACTAGCAACCAGTCCGGCGTGTCGTCCGCCTCCCCCCCCCCCCCCCCCAACGTCAGCTAGAATAAACTCCAGCTCCCTGCAACCCTGACCACGACAAGCTGTATAGAAAATGGATGACTATAACGAATGTGCCTGTGAATCACCAGAAATGTTCCATATTCATTATTAGGTCTCCCCGCTCTAAATGTTGAGTAACCGCCATCGTGTGTGTCAGAGCTCGCGGCCTCTGTCGTATATACGTTACGGTGGCCAAATATGTGCGTCATTGTTGATGCCTGCCCACCTCATCTCATTCTACCGGGACCGCCCACTGAGTGTCCCCCCCCCCCCCCCCCCCCGCCGCACGGAGTCAGTCCCCCCGGGGGCGTCGTTAAAGCCCTCGCCGTGATCCATTCATAAAGGCCGGCCCGCGGCTGCTGCCGGCGCCGTAGACTACGAGACTTGGCGGCGTGCCGGGCTTTTTTGTTCCTCTTACATCATTCATGCTTACCTGACTGGAGGCTATTTCTGGCCTGCGCAGCACTTGCGCTTCTTCAAGAGGCCGCGTTTTCTTCACAGTATCTGTCGACAAGGCAGAAAGCAGACACGGATTATAGCTTGAAAACACCGACTTGCTCGCCCCCGGGCCAACGTTTCAATCGAAATCAAATCCCTTCAAAGCTTGTGAAGCACTTCTGAATGATTGAGACTTTATTGATTGTGGTAAATCACTTCAACCTATTTTGACACTTTTGTTGAGTTTTGATTTTGTCGCTGATCCCCCAAAATCACGGACTCCTCCCTATTTGACGTTCCTCAACCGTTGGTAGTTTGCTGGCCGTTGACTTGGCGATGCCGTCTCGATGCTCAGACGTCAAAGATTGCTGTGTCGGGTATTTAATGAATGAAAGCCCGGCATAAAAAAAAATGGCTTTGCATGTAAATAAGATGGTGAAATACCGTAGATATTAAAAAGACGTTTGGTGATTAAAAAAAATGAGACCAAGATCAATGACGTCAAAAACCTTTTTGCACAATTTGTGGCCTATAACCTGCGCAACTCGATTGATTGAAAAATCACATCATTTTCAATTGGAGTTAAATGACAAATGAATGCAAACAACATTTTTTTTAACTGCAATCTGTCTAAAGTGGGATTTAATCATTTCAGAGAAATTACAATCCGTTTCCTGATATGATAGTCAGTTGGTATCGAACCATCGAATGTACTAAAGCGGGGTTTGAACCCAGGTTCTCCGTGGTGGAGGCAAATGCTCTAATTCATGTCATTTGATGCTGAAAGCTAACATGCATTTAATAATTTCTTTCCGTTCCGTCTTCAATTCCGCTTATCCGGGGTCGGGTCGCGGGGGCAGCAGCTTTAGCAGGGAAGCCCAGACTTCCCTCTCCCCAGCCACTTCAGCCAGCTCCTCCGATGGGATCCCGAGGCGTTCCCAAGCCAGCCCGTGAGACGTAGTCTCTCCAGCGTGTCCTGGGTCGTCCCCGGGGCCTCCTGCCGGTAGGACATGCCCGGAACACCTCCCCAGGGAGGCGCCCAGGAGGCATCCGAACCTGATGCCCCAGCCACCTCAACTGGTTCCTCTCAACGTTAATAATTTCTGTGAAATGATAATCCATTTCCTGATATGATACATATCCATAACCTGTTTCTAGCCATTTGATGGTTATGTTCGAACCCTGCACAGGCAAGTGTTTATGAGTTCATGGCATGTACAACGTTGTGTGTTGTCCGTTGTGCTCTCTGCACGCCTACGTCACGTGACAAAAATATTCTTCATGGAGCCGTGAGGACATTTCTTGTGACGACCCACCCCCGTCATAGAGATTTATGATCGTCAGCCTTAATTAGGCTTCAGTCTTTCGCGATCGAAAATCTAATTTTGCTTCATATTGATCCTCATCCCCAATGCGTCGATGCGTCCGTTTTGAGACACAATACAGTACAACTTCCAAAGTCAAACGCAAACCCGTTTAGTGACATTGGTTGTCTTCCAAGTTATTGTAATTTCCAAAACATTTTGATTATATTAAATTAATTTATACCCTGCTGGCAGCCAGTCCAGAGTCTACCCAAGAGCTGTGCAATTAATCGAAACGTAGCGTCTTTGAAAATTTCATTGGCCATGTGATTCTTCAAAATGGCGCCGATAATCGGTCTATCCCGAATGTTCTGCGTGTGTGAGTTTGTGCTCATTAATTCACCTGAAACCTATTAAAAATCCCGTACCCTTCACCTAAACGGAATACTTCACAATCCCGCTAAAGTCGTGAAGTTGTCAGGAGACCCGAGGAAGGATCAAAGAAAAGTGAAATCCAGCACTGACCAGACACCACCTACTACCCCACAGGGTTACAAAACCAGAATCTTTCACCAACCCCAGAAACAAGGAAGGATAGATATTAAAAGATTCGATGTATTGTAGACCATGTTTACCATTTTTACCTTACTTTTACCAAAAAAAAACAAAAACTTTAGTATTAAAAATAATTTCAGCAGAAAAGCTGCTACATATTGTTGTTTTTTTTTTTAACCGTTATAGAAACATTAAAATGGATGTTCTCTCGCTAACGTAGCAGGAACAGTAACACTTAACACAGAAAGGGCTTTGCTGACTCAGGGCGATTTTTACATCAACGTTTCATTTTTTTGCTGGTTACTATGGTGACAGGTAGCGTGATGTGGCAGGCCACTATTAGAGAAGGCGATATTGGTGTTCGCAGCACGTATCCCGGGAGGTGATAGAAAGTAAAATGTTTAGTTCATAACACTGGCGTTGTCGGACGTTGTTTGTATGCGTGCGTTGGTGTGCATGTCGTGTGAACTGACAGTGAGAGCGACGCGGAGATTGGACAGAACGAGTGCAGCAATAAAAAGAGTGGAGCGTTAAAAATGCATGCGTAAGCTTGGTCAAAGCTGGAAAAACGGTGCTGCCGTGAGGACCGTCACTTTTGTAAGTAATATGAGCCCACATTTGGCTCACTATTGGAAGTCATTTCTTTAGAATATCTTTTTTTTACTTGCGACCACTCAAAAATGTTCAGTGACATCAGACCTATACATACATATATCGTTTTTTATTTATTTGACGTTTTGGTATAAGAATGTGGACATAGGAAGCACATAAGTCAGCGCAACCCAAAAAAAAAAAACGATAATTAGCTCTCTAGCGCCACCTGGTGTATTATGGCTCTTATGACTCTAAAGTCTTTTTTTTCTTCTTCTGCGTTTAGTTGATGCCGCAGTGAAGGGATCAATTGGGTTATCGCGGGAGATGCATTATAACACATCAGGTGTACAGTGCATCAAAAAACATGAAAATGTACGAGTCAATAGGCCAAAATGTTGACATTTTTACTCGTGTGTACTATAAAAAATTGTTTCCTACATTTAATAAGGATAATAATCATTTTGAAATTTTGGACGGTGCCATATTGAACTTCAACATGTTTTGGACAATTGGGTGCAATTTCAGCTCACTCACTGATTTTTTTTTTATTTCATATGCTTTTTATATTTGATATTAATAAAAAGCAAAAAAACAGCAGAGGCCCCAAAATTGAACCCTGTGGAACGCCATATGTTCCATTATGCAAAAGTCTTAACAAAATGCTTGACTTAAAATTTTTTTTTAAATATTTGATCCTCCTTCTCGGGCATTTTGCAGAACACCGTAACATGACTACAACATGGGGGGATAATCTACCATCTTCCGTATTTTATTACATTCATGTATGCATGTCACATTGACAAGGTGTCAACTGTAAAGTATGGCTGCCCATGTTTATCCACTGCCAGGACAAGAAGGCAGCACATTAGCGCCGTGTCTGCACAGTTGCATTTTTTTATTATTATTTTTTGCCAGAACAGTTCAGCCAAAGAAGCCCTTGAGCGAGCAAGGAATAAATTGTAATTCCAAAATTGGTAAATTCCAGAACAGAAGTTGCATGCGTTATTTTGCAAATGAAAGCAGATGGTGTTCTTGTTTTGTGATTCTGTCCCTCTGTGTGGTTCTGCAGTGAAGAAAGCCAAGCTGGATGGACCCCAAGGTAAGCCATCAAGTGGATCGCATGCAGGCAGATTAGCGACTAGACGACAACATGGCAAAATTGTAGGGGAAGTATATGGAAGTGTTGTAGTTCCACAACGTGTTCTTTTTGTTTCTGGCAGAGAAGTTCAACACCTACGTGACTCTGAAGGTACAAAATGTGAAGAGCACAACCATCGCTGTCAGGGGCAACCTGCCCAGCTGGGAGCAAGACTTCATGTTGTGAGTTCTTCGCTGTCCTCTCTTGTCTGTCTTCATTTCGCGACTTACTCTTTTCTCCTTTCGTCCGCTCGTGTCACGACTTCAGCTGCTTGAACATTTTTGTGATTTTTTTTTTTCCCCCTCCTCCTTCTGACTTACATCTTTCTTTTTTTTTGTTCTTTTATTTCCTCCACTTTAGGCATTCCTAGGTCTGTCCCAATGAAACAGTTTTTAGAAAGATACATAGTCCGAAAAACTATGATGACAAACAGTGATCATTTCGTAGACAAAAAAATAATTCAGGCGAAAATGAAACAAAAACAAAAATAGAAGCCATTCATTGATACGATGACGATAACTAAGTTGACTGACAATTTCGTCAATGACTAAAACAAAAACAACACGGTGCCGAAAATTGACAAAATCCAATCGGAAGAAGGAATGAAACACGGGTGGGAGAAAAGAACCACTCAGAAACTATTCACTGCACTTTATTTAATGTTCAAACGTTTCCAATTCATTGTGCAGCTGTAAGATTAATCTCAGGCGATTATGCACTTTTTCTGTATTTAGGTGAAAACTACATTTTGAGACGGCATATTATTGTAAGTTCAACATGTTTCATTCAAACAAAGTTTAATAAAGACGAGGGATGTAACGATATACAAGCCTCACGATACGATAATTATCACGATATTGTAGGGAATTTAAATCTAAATTGTGACTAAAACTTCAATCAATTTTAGTCAAAAAACTATAACTTAAAACTGTTAACATTTCTCGTCAAAACACGAATGACAGAAGATAATATTCTTGATGTTTTTTGTGCAGTTTGTCATTTGATTTACTCGCGACTGCCACCTCTGGCCCAAAAGCGTAACTGCAGCATCTCAACTGTGGAAAGTTAGCAGCCCACGCGTGCAGTGTCGTACCCTAGCTAACGCCGCAGGCTAATGCTAGCACAACGCCACATGTCCGCTACTCCTCGGGGACGCACGTGACGTCACCCTCCACCCCTTCCCTCCCTAAAGGAACTGTGGAGTGTGCAGCGGTCCGCACACTCCACTACAAAGCTGATAGGTGCAGTCAGAGTATAACAGTCAGGCTCTTTGTACTCATCTGGGCATTGGTGGAGCATGCATGATGTAGAAAAAGCTTTAATATTACCTTTTTAAACGGCACAATGCACCGTTAATGCATTATTGGCATCCTTTTAAATTTGTTTATTAGCACTTATACCTTAATTAAAATCACTTCAACATGCCGTTTAGCGTAGCATTAGCATTAGAGCATTGTTGTGAGGTTTTGTATCACTGAAGCTCTCTTATGCAATGTTTGGGTAGCAGAGAGACGCTCGCCTGTCCTTCAAACGGACTTCAAGCGACTCGCCGCTGGACAGGCACCAGCCCTAATTAGCTCTCTAGCGCCACCTGGTGTATTATGGCTTTTATGACTCTAAAGTCTTTTTTTTCTTCCTCTGCGTTTAGTTGATGCCCCAGTGAAGGGATCAATTGGGTTATCGCGGGAGATGCACTATAACACATCAGGTGTGCAGTGCATCAAAAAACATGAAAATGTACGAGTCAATAGGCCAAAATGTTGACATTTTTACTCGTGTGTACTATAAAAAATTGTTTCCCACATTTAATAATGATAATAATAACTTTTAAATTTTGGACGGTGCCATATTGAACTTCAACATGTTTTGGACAATTGGGTGCAATTTCAGCTCACTCAGTGATTTTTATTTTTATTTCATATGCTTTTTATATTTGATATTAATAAAAAGCAAAAAAACAGCAGAGGCCCCAAAATTGAACCCTGTGGAACGCCATATGTTCCATTATGCAAAAGTCTTAACAAAATGCTTGACTTAAAAAAATTTTTTTTATATTTGATCCTCCCTCTCGGGCATTTTGCAGAACACCGTAACATGACGCCGCATTACTCGACGCTTGGAGGCGTTCAGCATTGTTGTGTTTTTTTTCTTCTTCTGCGTTTAGTTGATGCCGCAGTGAAGGGATCAATTGGGTTATCGCGGGAGATGCACTATAACGCATCAGGTGTACAGTGCATCAAAAAACATGAAAATGTACGAGTCAATAGGCCAAAATGTTGACATTTTTACTCGTGTGTACTATAAAAAATTGTTTCCCACATTTAATAATGATAATAATAATTTTGAAATTTTGGAGGGTGCCATATTGAACTTCAACATGTTTTGGACAATTGGGTGCAATTTCAGCTCACTCAGTGATTTTTTTTTAAATTTCATATGCTTTTTATATTTGATATTAATAAAAAGCAAAAAACAGCAGAGGCCCCAAAATTGAACCCTGTGGAACGCCATATGTTCCATTATGCAAAAGTCTTAACAAAATGCTTGACTTAAAATTTTTTTTTTATATTTGATCCTCCCTCTCGGGCATTTTGCAGAACACCGTAACATGACGCCGCATTACTCGACGCTTGGAGGCGTTCAGCATTGTTGTGAGGTTTTGTATCACTGAAGCTCTCTTATGCAATGTTTGGGTAGCAGAGAGACGCTCGCCTGTCCTTCAAACGGACTTCAAGCGACCCGCCGCTGGACAGGCACCAGCCCGATGTATGTCTTCATTCAATTTCCCCTCCAAGCGTGTGATAGCATCGCCGACGCCTTCGCCGCTGACTGCGTCGTCGTGCTCCTTCCCGCTTTCATTCATCAGCATCTTCCTCTTCTCTCCTAGCTGGCTCCTATGAATACCTTATACCATGATTAGCTACACTTCTATTTTTTGTTCCGGTAAAGGCCACATGTGACTGCGAAAATCATTTCCCTCACCCTCCCCCCTGTCTCTCTCATTTTTTAGCGAAATCAACCGTTTGGACTTGGGTCTGACTGCAGAGGTGTGGAACAAAGGGCTAATATGGGATACTATGGTCGGCACAGTGTGGATTCCGCTCCACAGCATCAGGCAGTCAAATGAGGTCGGCTGCCAATGAGCCTCACTCCCAAAATATTGCCGCCGATCAATGTCGCGCCCGATTTTTTGGAGGCTCGCCGCCATATCCAGCTCTTTCCTCTCTCCGTTGTGCACGCAGGAAGGCCCGGGTGAGTGGCTCACGTTGGACTCTCAGGTCATCATGACTGATAATGAGATCTGTGGCACCAAAGATCCGACGCTTCACCTGGTGCTGCTCGACACGCGGTTTGAGCTTCCCCTTGGTAAGTTCTGCCTTTTTGCACGCCCTAATTGAGCAGTGGGAACCATCGAGTGCAGGGATGGACAACCGGCGGCCCACGAGCACGCTCGGAGTGGTCCCGTATTTAATCCCCCTAACAAAAATGTATATATTTATTTATTTGTTTTTAACAAACACACAAAAAAAGTCTTCTACGCTGATGAATATTCAGTATACATTTTCTACAAAAAAAAAATGGAATAACCCCAATATAAAAAAAAATGGTGAAAAAAAAAAAAAAAAAAAAAGATCTGAGAATATGCAAATCCGTGGGTGCCAAACTGCGAGTATGCAGGACAGCGTTTCCCACACTTATAATGTTAATACTTGGGCGGGCCACCCAAGTAGATTTCAAGATAATTGAATTTAAAAAATATATATATTTTTTTAAAAACGTGTCGCGACCAGATATGCCGCATATAACATTAGTTCGCCGTCACTCACTTGTAGATCATGAGGTTAGAGGAGGCGCAAGTAGCACAGGACTGAGAACACCCCACAATTTGCACCTTTTTCTAAATTTTAAAATAACTCATTTAATAAATTGTTTCATCCAAAAGGTACTTGCATACATTTTATTTGTCTTAATATTTTTAACTTGTTTTGTACCAAAAAATAAATGATCGTCCTAATCGTGATTTCAATTATTACCAAAAATAATCATGATTAATATTTTCTTCATAATCGAGCAGCCTTATTTTATACACTTGTGCTTGTAAGTCTACATACCCCCAGACTTATGAATACAGCTATACTGTAAGAAAAAGGCTATATAATATAATGTAATATAATATAATATAATAGGTTATATAATTCGATTCGTATCACGATTCATAGGTCACGATTCGATTCAATACCGATTAATCCCGATACGAATCTATAAATTGATTATTGCGATTTTTGTCTTAACTCAAATTTAGAAAATACTTATTAGTAAACTTGTAGATGTACACTGTAAGATTTGTATGAAAATGTATTTATCTGAAAATTCAGGTTGCAGTCTGTTTCATGTTTGAACAGCACTGAAATCAAATATTAATATGTTCCATTAATAGAACATTCTTCCATAATTAATTTGTGAATCTTAACCCTAAGTAAGACGTTTTTAAAATGTTTATATTCCCATAAAAAATTGATGTTTAAAAATTGATTCGGCCGCATATTGAATCGATTCGAGAATTGCACGCTGTAATATTGCGATATATTGCCGAATCGATTTTTTTCCAACACCCCTATAATATAATGTTAATTCCCATAAGTCCACAATACTGTGGCAATTGTTTTGATATTTTCAGAGATTGAAGTTGCGTATGTGAACTTACTGTATGAGTACAACTGTACAAGCATTACGACGCCTTGACCAATCAATCAGGATGACCTACTTTTTACTGTTCCAAGTGAGGACGTGTGTCAGGGCGTGTACGTGTCCTTTCCCTGTCATCGATCACGCTGTGTTCCTTTGAACATTGATTAGGTGTTATTTTCCTTCCTCCGGGCGATATTGAACATCTGACTCCTTCGTTTTCAGAGCGGCCCTATTTATAGCGTCTATGGCTTTGAGTAAAATTCCACCGTTTCTTTATTCTGCTCAAGCGAAAGGCTTGTTTTAGCTTGAGCTCATGAGCAAAAAAAATATAACGTAGGAGAGAGCTGCTATTTTTAGGTTAGACAAGATGATACAGTTAAAGGTTCATTAGTTTTGTCTCACCTGAGTTTGATTTTCCCTTTCAGACATCCCAGAAGATGAGGCAAGGTACTGGGCCAAAAAACTGGAGCAACTTAATGCCATGAGGGAACAAGACGTAAGCCTTCACTGCGTTTATCATCCCAACTTTCCCACAAGTTTGTAGGGCTGGGTTTAAAAAAAATCAAATCATTGACATCGAATCGATTTTCCTTTTTGAGCCCAATATATATATATTTTTTAATATCTCTTTTTCTCATCAATTCTTAAGAAAATATAATTTTAAAGGACAATTTTTTTTGGTATATTACTGTTTTCTTGAAATTTACTGTTCACACGAATTTAAAAGTATATTCTTACATTTATAGAAGACCTGACCTTTTGCACAATTCAGAATCTTTTTAGTTTATATTTACAATTATTGAATGAGAATTATAAAAATATTTTCATATCATCCTTGCTGATATCAATGTTTATGTAACACTTAAGTGGTTAAAACACGTATTACATTCATTAACTCATTTGCTCCCAAAAACGTATAAAAACGTTCTATTTAATATTGCCATGGTCCTAAAAAAATATTTATGTTTTTTATTTTTAAATTTTTTTTATGCTAGAGCATATAGAAGGCTTTGATGCAGCCTCTGACCTGAAGAGGTTGCTTAAAGCACTGGTAGTTATTACAAAAAACGGCCAGCAGGTGGCAGCAGAGTATAAGAGATCAACCAGGGCCATGTTGCAAAAAGTGTTTTCAACAGCTTTGTGAATAATGATGAACCTTAGCTATTTTCTAATGCTAATTGCTGCAAAATGGAAACAGATACAAATATACTTTTTTTGTCCTGATGAAAGAAGAGCCTCTAATCTTTCTTTTGGTAGGTTCCATGTCTTTATAGCAATAGAACACAATATTCTTTGGGCCTTGCAAAATCTGTCAAAATCCAGTAAACCTGGCGGGAGCGAAGTGGGTTGCTTCAGTGAAAATGGCTGTGAGTGAATGAGTTAATTAACTAAATCAAATGACTAGTTTAACTTTATTGTTAAAATTTTATATTTGTGGAGTTTTTATCATGTCCTTGACATTTGAGAAGAATTGATGTTTCATAATGAATCAACTGAAGTGAATCGAATCGCAAACAAATCAAAATCGAATTGAACTGAAAAAATCGAATCGATTGAGGAAATTAGAATCCATACCCAGCCCTGCAAGTTTTCATTTTGAGAGCATGGCAACATGATTAATCGGGACTATAACTGCGTTGCGTATCGTTTGTCTCAGTACGCATACCAAGAAGAACAGGATCGCCCACTCCGGGTTCCAAGCACCCAATGCTGTAAGTTCATTCATTGTTTGTGTCATCAATCATTCCTAAACCAAAGAATGATGGCTTTACCCGTGGACATGTGATTAGATTGCTTTAGTGAACATTGTGTGCAACCGCACACACGAGTTGTTGTGCGGCGGAGTGCAAACAGTCAGCGTCGCCACACTGTAAGAGATCGATAGCGGCATCGGGTGCAGGATGCTGCTCACTCAACTTCCGCCGTCGTCTCACTCGGCTAAATCTGCTGAGCCCGCAGTCTGTGAAGACTTCCAGTGTCGGCGCTCGTTCTTTGCCAGAGAAAGCTGGAATGTCTGCTTGCGTTTGGGTAACTTCAGCATTCATTCAGAAATGCGTCTTACACTATTCTCTTTCATTTCAGGTAATTGGAGTTTATGGGGAGATCAGCAAAGTGAGTGTGCATGCAGCTTATGAAACGCACACGCACACGCACGCACGCACGCACGCACGCACACTACTCACATCTTTAGTCAGACATCGAGTCGGTCAGCAGAATCTGAGCTTGCATTTGACCTGACGCTTCTATAAATGTATTAAAGACTGAAAATAGACAGAGGCAAGCTAGCCTTTTTCTTCAGTCTTTCGTGGTTTTCTCTTGGCTGTCTTTCGAAATGAACATCACGGAAGGGATGCTGTCAAACAATCCAAATACCAAGACTACGCAGAGAAAAATCTCATGCACAGTTGCACAGAAACAGAAACCCAACAGCAGATATTAGAGGAGAAATACAAACATGAAAAAAAATGACTTTGCCAAAATAAGGAAGCAGAGAGAGAGAGAGAAAAGTGAGCTGAGAGAGAGAGAGAGAGAGAGAGATAGAGAGAGAAAAGTGAGCTGAGAGAGAGAGAAAAGTGAGCTAAGAGAGAGAGAGAGAGAGAGAGAAAAGTGAGCTAAGAGAGAGAGAGAGAGCAAAGTGAGCTAAGAGAGAGAAAAGTGAGCTAAGAGAGAGAGAGAGAAAAGTGAGCTAAGAGAGAGAGGGAGAGAGAGAGAGAAAAGTGAACTAAGAGAGAGAGAGAGAGAAAAGTGAGTTAAGAGAGAGAGAGAGAGAGAAAAGTGAGCTAAGAGAGAGAGAGAAAAGTGAGCTGAGAGAGAGAGAAGTGAGCTAAGAGAGAGAGAGAGAGAAAAGTGAGCTGAGAGAGAGAGAGAGAAAAGTGAGCTGAGAGAGAGAGAGAGAGAAAAGTGAGCTGAGAGAAAAAAGTGAGCTGAGAGAGAGAGAAAAGTGAGCTAAGAGAGAGAGAGAGAGAGAAAAGTGAGCTAAGAGAGAGAGAGAGCAAAGTGAGCTAAGAGAGAGAAAAGTGAGCTAAGAGAGAGATAGAGAAAAGTGAGCTAAGAGAGAGAGAGAGAAAAGTGAACTAAGAGAGAGAGAGAGAGAAAAGTGAGCTAAGAGAGAGAGAGAGAGAGAAAAGTGAGCTAAGAGAGAGAGAGAGAGAAAAGTGAGCTGAGAGAGAGAGAAAAGTGAGCTAAGAGAGAGAGAGAGAGAAAAGTGAGCTGAGAGAGAGAGAGAAAAGTGATCTGAGAGAGAGAAAAGTGATCTGAGAGAGAGAAAAGTGAGCTGAGAGAGAGAAAAGTGAGCTGAGAGAGAGAGAGAGAAAAGTGAGCTGAGAGAGAGAGAAAAGTGATCTGAGAGAGAGAGAGAGAAAAGTGAGCTAAGAGAGAGAGAGAGAGAGAGAGAAAAGTGAGCTGAGAGAGAGAGAGAGAGAGAGAGAAAAGTGAGCTAGGAAAAAAATAAAAAAACTCTTCTGGTCTTAAAATAGTCTTTGCGTGCCCAGACTGTCAAAGAAGTTCATCTTCTGCCTTCTTCAGCATTCGAGAGACTCATTTACATTGATGAATGATGAATACATACTCGGGATTCACTGAGCGGTGAATGCTTGCGAACGTAGTAAATTTTTGATTTTCATCAGGATTTTTAAGATGTTCACACGCCACAGACCAATATTACTTGTCGAAAAGACATTTGGAACATGTTCAGACGAATGTCTTTTGAAACCTTTTACGAACCCTGACAAAAACCCCAAATTAGCTACATTCGCATGCATTGGTCGCGACAGAGAACTTTTCATTTATGGATTTATTTAAATTTCCACTTTACTTTATAAAACATGGGAACTACATATACCTTTTATTAATTAAAAAAAGAAATAATTAATAATGAATTATGTTGAAATTTTGGAAAACTTTAGGGAACTATTTGCCGGTACTTGCTTAGTTTTTAATTCATCTTAACACCTGGAAGCTTCCTTCAAATTTTGTTATAATTTTATTTAAAAAAAATATATTTTTAATATTGCGATTGGCTGGCACCCAGTTCAGGGTGTACCCCGCCTACTGCCCGAAGCCAGCTGGGATAGGCTCCAGCAACCCCGTGACCCTTGTGAGGACAAGCGGTACAGAAAATGGATGGATGGATGGATATTTTTAATAATTTATAAATGATTAATTTTACTATAATTTAAAGGTTGAACCAATCACACCATCGTATCATCATTTTTGTTTTTAATACATTTTACTCCAACAGAACTCAACTTTGTATCCGTGCATGTGCAGATGAGGACCCGGACAGCGCCGTGGATGACAGGGACAGCGACTACCGCAGCGAAACCAGTAACAGCGTCCCGCCGCCATATTACAGCACATCCCAGCCCAACGCCTCCGTCCATCAGTACCCAATCAGCCACCAGCACCGTAACGCCCGAGGCGTCTCGTACCCGCACTCCAACGACAGCCACGACCTTGACTACCACCATCAGCGGACTGCGAGGTGGGTGCCTGCCCTTGTGTTGTGGCCTGCTCATTAGAAATGTCAAGTCAAGCCTATTTATAAAACACTTCATCAAAATGAGTCTCAAAAGGACTTCACCAGCTCACAGTTCATAAAAATCACCATTTCCTCCTCTAAACATCCCATCCGGGAAGTAAAAATTCAGCTGATGTTTTTTTTTTAGATAATCAATTGCATTTTTTAACCCTATTTCTTAAAAATAATGATAATCTGAATTTAGCTGCCATGTGCAGCCATTTTGAAATTTTCAAAAAATGTCAAAGGACTGCTATTATTTGCATATTTGTTGTTTAAACAGTCATTGAATTTTCCCGCCATTTTTGATTGCTGGCATTTTGGATTTCTTGAAAATTGCTATTTTTCAGTGGAAGATACCACTCCCAAAACATTTTTATATTTACTGCCAATTTTCTGTGTGAGCCGAATTTTCTGCATATTCCAATAAAAAAAAAAAATACATTTCATTGTCATAGCAATCATTATTCCATATTGGAACCCTCAGATAGCTCAACGTAAGATAATGTCCTTTATCAACGTTTATCAAAACCTGTGTACGTAACATTCTCAATACATTTGAGCCAAGGTGTGTTACCCGCCACCACATGTACGAGTTTGACGTCAAATTCGTTGCAATTGTCTCATCGGCAATTAAAATGTTTAATCATAATTAATCGCACGACTTCAACAATTAACTTACGATTAATCGCAAATTTTATATATTTTTCTAAATGTGCTATAAAATATTTTTTTCTCAGTTTTCATACTCTTGTTAAAATGAAAGTGGGGGAAAAAATGCTAAACTAATAAAAATATGGCTGCATCTTTTAGTCATTGATAAAGTAATTTCATAATTCATAACATTTTATTAAAATTAAAAGGATGTACTGTACTGTAAAAAAAAAAAAGAAAGGAGGTGATATTGATTTGTGTTGAGGTCATTTTTCTGCCACTAGAGGGCATAATTGTTTGTAAGACATTGGTGACAGCTTAGCGCATTTTTCTTTTCATATTCATATCTAATCTTTCAAATGAAGTCACTTGTGAAATTCTGCACAATTTAAAAAAATTGTAAAATACAACTTGACCACAGTCTCCACAAATATATGCATTATTATTACATTTGTTACTGCTAAATTTTGACGCGGCTGTGTCTGCTGCGTTATGAATTCCCCCAGTACAGTACAAGTTTATTAAACGCAAGTTAAAAAAAAAAACAGTGGCATTAAAGGAACTTGAAATGAACTCAAAATGAACACATTCATTTTGACACCCCTACCATAATTAACACACACAAGTACCGAAAATTGGTACCGCTATCGATTCTCGGCACCGAACCGATTCAAGCGTAAACGGTATCCATCCCCTCTAATATTGATTTATTATGATCATCTCTATGCATTGACAATTGTGTCGTTCGACAAATGTCACGATTCATCTGCGGGTACACATGTGAGTTAAGGACACAACAAATGCGAATCATTTCTGCCATCCGGTATGTGCTTAATGTGAGCCCTGAGAGACGAAACGTGATTTGTCTTTCATTGTTCTTTACGCCACTGTTCCATTTCTCACCGCTTATTGACATATCCCGCACAGGCTGGGAGCGAAAGTGTGCAGCCCTCCGCCTCTCCGTTTTATGAATAATTCAAAATGCAATCTCGTGGTCAATACTGCACAAAAAGATGAGCTGCTTGCGTGAGTGTATTGGACGGGGGGGGGGCAACCCTGGCACATTCTTCTTCATTCCTCCTCCGCTACTCGGCCTCCGCCGTCACTCTTCGCTTTCTGTCTTCACTCACTTACTCGGCCCACCTCAACTCGCTTATTCAGTTTTTATGAGCCTCGTTCATCCTCGTGCAAATACATTTCCTGTATTTTGTTGCGTTTCTATATGCTCCATGTTTTGCCCTCTCCCTTGAGGCCTTTCAGCTGTCGGTCCCGGTCTATTTCCTGCCGACAGCATACATCCCGTGCATTCACCCCCCCCCCTCTCTCTTCTTTTTGTTCTCTTTCTTGCAGTCCCGCCGGAAGCTACGCGTCATCCGCAGAGTTGAGTCGATGCAGCAGTCAGCTGAGCGAAGAGGACTTTGGTGCTGAATACGGAGAGCGGGACCCTTATGACGAGAACGACTCCTACCACTCGTGCCACTCCTCAGTGAGCTACGGCAAAGGTTCCCCGGACTGGGACCCGGATGAGACCCAGGCGGCGTACAGCGACGAGGGCGGCTATAGCAAAGATGGAGGCGAGGAAGCGGCTCTGTATGAGGAAGAGGACGGCGGATTATATGAGGTGGAAGAGGAGGGGCTTTATGAGGATGAAGACTTGATGTACGATGATGACGAGTTGTACAATTTGGATGGGAACCTCAGCGAGGACTTGGAACCTCCGTTCACACCCACCCCAACGTCAACTGCCCCGCCTGCGCTCGACGTACCGAACTCCTCCAGGCCTCCGCTTGAGAAACAACCCTCAGTTCATGAGAAACTGCCTCCCGCACAACCCGCGAGTCAAACCTCCGGCCAGGGTCCCCCTGCTGGTGTTGCCCCAACAGCGCAGCCCCCTGCTGGCCATCAAGCGTCCCAACCGGCTAAACAACCCCAAACGCCGGCGCCGACGGCTCCGTCGGCTCCGTCGGCCACTTCCTTCTTCTCAATGGCCAAACCCTTAACAGCCGCAGTCACAGGCTTAGCCTCCACTTTCCTGTCTTCTGTCCCCACTGCCCAACCTGCCCAACCTCATCCCGCGCCACCCGCGCCACCAGCTGCATCCGAACAACACCATCAATGTGCAGCAGCAAACAATCTACCACCTTCGCACCCGGCCACCTTAGCTGCGACTCAACCCGCCTCCGCTGCCGCGGGCCCTTCATCCCAGCAGATTGCAAATTCCCCTCAGCCCGCGTCTCTGCTTAACGACTCTGCCGCTGTACAGTCGGCTGACTCGATGGACGAGGGTTCGCAAATGAGAGAAGAGCCTTGGTTGGAGGAGGAAAACCTACTGGAGGAGGCCAAGGTGTCCCCCACCCCCCCAGAGGAGAATCTCAGCATGGAGCAGAAGGAGTATGTTGAAGCAAGCAGGCCACCAACCCCTGAGGAAAATGAGATGCCACCTGAGAGGTGGGAAAGGCACAATCATCACATGCGCAGGGTGTCCCTTTCCTTTTTTCTTTTCTTCTTTTTCAGGCTGTGCAGTTTTTGTAAGCACATCATTTATTTTGACACAGTAGGAGAACAAAAAGTCAAATAAGAACAATTATTTCTCCAAATAAGCAAAATTATCTGCCAAGAGAACAAGCACATTGTACTTAAATTTACCTGCAAGATTTTGAAAAATAAGAGAAGTATACTAGGCCCATATCAACCACAGCGTTCTTGAAAATAGTATTTTTTAGACTAAAATCAAGTAATATTGACTTTTTTCAAGCTGTAGAACTATTTTCTCAAAATTCTTACACTTATTTGTGTTTGGCCAACTTAGCCTGAGTGTCAAGCAGGGAGATAACAGGTCCCATTTTTAATTGCATTAGGTATGACCCTGCCAGGGATTGACCCCACAACCTCCCAGTCTGAGGGTAGACACTCTACCACTAGACCACTTAGCTGGTACTATATTTACTGGAAATATAACGAAACCACAGATTTTTACAAGAAAAAAATTTCACACTTGTATTTTTTCCCATTTATCGTATTACTAGATTATGCAAAATCTTAAAATAAGAACATTCAACGTATGCAATCCCAGTTCATGGCCTTTGATGTTGGTTAGTCATCTTAAAATGTGGAAAATGTTTGTTTTAAGCCTCACAGTACTTAATTCATTCACTGCCATTGACGGATATAAACATAAAAAAAAATTCACACATAAGGCGCACCGCACTATTGGGCGCAGGCGCGGTTAAATACACGATAGCTCAAAACATATGGTAGCAAGCGTTCATGCTCAAAATGCTAGCGTATGTTTTTAGAAAGGCAGCGGAGCAAAACTGAGTTTGGTTGTACTTTATTGAAGTATTTAACAATGTAAACAGTGAGTTTGGTTGTATTTGGAAATATCGAACAATGTACTCACGTTACTTTTGATCAACCCTTATCCACAAATCCCTCAAAGTCCTCATCTTCTGTATCTATCTACAGATCATAGAACTCAGTGCACACCAAAGGTGCACCGTCAATTTTTTTTGAGAAAATTTAAGACTTTAAAGTGCGCCTTATAGTCGTGAAAATGCGGTAATGAAAACACCAAACTCCTAGAGCAGGCTTATGCACAAAGCCGAGGAAAGTCTATCCGGTGGGCTGCACCGGAAATCAGCACCATCAAAAAAGTGAGTTAGCGGTTGCTTGGGAGAGTGACCGGTACCAAATTACGGTTGTTGAACATCAGAATCTTCTGCTTGAGGCGAGAACATTTGCCATTGATGCCGTGAACTGGACTACACGTTATGCATCGTGACGGCTATAAAGATCCTAAAACAGGCACTGAACTACAGTGGGGGGGGCAGAAAAACCTCTTGCCAGGCAGCAAATTTTTTCAATTTTATTCCAATGTCAAGAGATTGATTGCATTGGAAAAACCGCCGAAGCTGCTGCTTGCCTTTCATCTGTCGCAAGTTTTCAACGTGTCCCAGCAAAAATGTCTCTTTCAGTCCTCCAGTTGCAGAGGAGCCCAAGGAGCCGGTAGATCCTGCAGTCCGGGCCAAAGAGAACTGGCTAAGACTCTACAACAAAGTCTTAGACCAGCTCCGGGAGGTAAGTGCACGACTCTGCAGGGGTGCTTCAAATCTGATTTATTTATTTGGCTATTCAATTAAAAAAAAGATAAGTTCCCCAGACTCTAAAGCTGTCGACCAAGTCTATTGAAATATGTATGTGAAGTACATTATTTATTTATATGCAAAAACACAGTCCATAAGGTTCTGAGGTTCGCTATTTTGAAAGTGGTTTGCAGCTCGACGTCAGAAAAGATGTCAAACGTGTTTGATACTATAAAGGAAATATTTGAGTTTGTCTTAAAATACGGAAATTGTGACCTGGCAAACAGTAAATTTGCTGCTATGTATTGCTGCTAAATATTTGATTTGCTTTATCAGTTTGCACTTGCATTGCTCACATATTTGGTTGCTATTCATTGTTTTTAAATTGAGTTGTGCACAGTATTAATCACTTGCTTCGATGTTTATGTTTAATGTACGTTTGTCACTGTGTTTTTCGACACTTGGCCTCCCCTTTTTTTTGTCTTTTCTTTTTTTTTTGTTTATATGTGGGCCCACTTTTGTTTTTGTTCCAGTTTCATGTCATTGCCATAGCGACACTCGCATGCACTTTTCTTGGCCATCATTGGAGCATGTTGACAGGTAGGTCCGAGCTGATGGTGGCTTTAGACAATTACTATGAGTCAATTCTGGATAGATCTAATAGTCATATTAATAATGTCTTTTTGACAGCTCTCATAATTAGGCAGAGTTAACGCATCACCTTTTTTACACAAATAAGAAGCAATTATTGTTCCCTTAAATGGTGACATTTTTCAACCTTCTATAAATGCAGTCATTGTTGTTTATGTAAACCTAAAAGATTAGCTCGTGAGACATTGAATTGTCTTTCCCCCCCCCCAAAATAATAATATCTCTTTCTTTTCAATTCTTTGTCAGGCGCGAGGAGAGACCTCCAGCTCGTTATGGTTTGGTAAAGGAGGGTGAGTGTCTGCAAATGAACACATTATTATTATTATTATTAATGTATTGCACTGCTGTTAACTCATTTGCTCCCAAAAACGTATAAATATGATCGAGTTTAATGTTTTTTTTAATGCTAGAACATACAGAAGGCTTTGATGCAGCCTCTGAACTGAAGAGAATGTTTGAAGCAATGGTAGTTATTACAAAAAACGGCCAGCAGGTGGCGGCAGGGTATAAGAGATGAAGCCGTTTCCCTCACTGTTTTAAACGGGTTTGTGAATAATGATGAAACTTAGCTATTAGGGGTGTGAATTGCCTTGTACCTGGCGATTCGTATCACGATTCATAGGTCACGATGCGATTCCATACCGATTAATCCCGATATGAATCTATAAATTGATTGTTGCGATTTTTCAAAACTCACATTTTGAAAATACTCATCAGTAAACTTGTACATGTACACTGTAAGATTTGTATGAAAATGTATTTATTTATCTGAAAATTCAGGTTGCAGTCTGTATTAAAATAAAATATTAAGGCTTAATGTTCCATTAATAGAACATTCTTCCATGCTTAATGTGTAAATCATAACCCTAAGTAAGACGTTTTGTTGAATATTCCCATAAAAAGATTGATGTTTAAAAATCGATTCGGCCGCATATTGAATCGATTCGAGAATTGCGCGCTGTAATATCGCGATATATTGCCGAATCGATTTTTTTCTAACACCACTATTCGCTATATTCTAATGGTGACTGCTGCAAAACGGAAACAGATAGAAATATACTTTTTTTTTTCCTGATGACAGAAAAGACTCTAGTCTTTCTTTTGGTTCCATGTTTTTATAGCAATAGAACACAATATTCTGTGGACGTTGCAAAATCTGTCAAAATCCAGTAAAACAGCCCGGAGCGAAGGGGGTTGCTTCAGGGAAAATGGCTGCAAATGGATGAGTTAATGTCACTGTTAATCACAAGAACCACTTGAATCATTGCACAGCATTAAATAAACGCCGGCAGCTTTAAAATGCACCTGTATACGTTTGTGTTCTGGGTTTTTGGCAAAAATAACTGATGTGTAAAAACATGAGCTTAATGATATAGTATTTAAAAATGAACACAAACACTTATACTAATGTATGTGTGGTACGTCAGTGCTAAATTGGATACAACTTTGATTAATATTCATGATACAATTTACTTGGTATTGTCAAGCAGAAGAATAATTGGCTGAATTGAACCAAATGGAACAGCGGAGCAAGAATCCATTAAATTTGGGAGAGGATTCGATTTTTTTTTTTTTTTTTTTTTTTTTTTGCAAAGACCTTCAGGGTTGTCTCCACTCTGGCGTTGCACTGCTTGTGGAAAATGTGATGATGGGTCTTCCCCTTTTGTATGCAGAATGGGAGGTGCACTCTATAGTATTGACAGCATGCCAGACCTTCGGAAGAGAAAAGCCATTCCTCTTGTCAGGGATCTGGTAAGATACGCACGCACGCGCGCACACACACACACACACACACACACACACACACATGTTAATTTGGAGAAATATCGGCCTCTCAATCAGAGGTCTGTCCAGGACAACTAAACTTTATAGGATTGAGTTCTTTCCATGATGACCTTTCTAATATACTGGTATGCGATCACACATGCATCATACTTTTTTTTTTTTCTCTCTCTTTTTTTTTATTTTATTTTTTTCACATGCATCATACTTAATGAATTAAAGTCCAGCGGTTATTATAAAAGGAACGATAAGAGATAAAGAATAACCACATTAACAACATTGAAAAGACTAAAACTGCCAGAAATGTTGACAAAATGTTGTCTTTTCTGACTTTTCTCTCAATGTTTTATTTCCATCCCCGCTCCTTTTATTACATCAGGCGATGGTAAGCACTCTTTCCATCCAAAATCGATTTTTAAATTCCACACCCGAATCCGCAAATAACCTTTACCTTTTAATATTTTTCTCAGTCGCTAGTGCAGAACTCTCGGAAGGCCGGAATCACCTCTGCGATGGCCTCAACAACTCTCGGCAATGAAGAGTTGGTGGGTTTCCACGTTGGTGTTTTCTCCCGCTTCTCTGCGCCATTCTTAATATTCTTCTCCGTGTTTTCCTACAGAAAAGTCATGTTTATAAGAAAACCCTGCAGGCTCTCATCTACCCCATCTCCTCCACTACGCCGCACAATTTCGAAGTGTGGACGGCCACCACCCCCACCTACTGCTACGAATGCGAAGGCTTGCTGTGGGGCATCGCCCGGCAAGGCATGCGCTGCTCCGAGTGTGGCGTCAAATGTCACGACAAGTGCCAAGATCTGCTGAATGCCGACTGCCTGCAGAGTACGTTGTACAAAAACTCATCAACATATTGTGGCAATAACCTACATAACAGACATAAACAACATTTTCTCGCAAATGTGTTTTTAACTAGGGATAGACCGATTATCGGCCGGGCTGATTGTCGGTGCCGATGTTTGGCATTTTGACAAAAATATCGGCCGATAAAGTTGAATGCTTGCGACCGTAGCGAAATTGAGGGTTTTCATCAGGATTTTTAAGATGTTCACAGATACTTTTTACTTGTCCCAAAGGCATTTCAAGCATATTCCATTTTTTACTGTCTGCGAAGAGCTTTTGAAACATTTTACGAACCCTGACGAAAACTCTAAATTAGCTTACATTCTCTTGCATTTGTCGCTCAGTGAGATACAGGAAACTTGTCATTTACGGATTTATTGAAATTTCCACTTTATAAAAATAAAAAATAAAGTAATCCGGAAATTTTAATTTACGGATTTATTTAAATTTCCACTTTATAAAAAAAAAAAAAACGATGCTGACACTGGGAACTCCCTACACTTTTTAAAAATATAATAAAAAATGTAAAGAAATTCTGTTGACATTTTGAAAAACTTTATTTACAGTAGAAAACTTTAGCAAACTATTTACTTGCTTAGTTTTTAGTTTCGCTCAACACATGCTGATGACCCTGGAAGCTCCCTGCAATTTTTGTTAGAATTTTTAAACATAGCTGTCAATTCTTTACATGTTTAAAATTAAAAGAAAAAGTTTTTATTTTTTTTTATTTTGACACTAACATATTCTCTTTTACTGCAAAAGAATGGTATCAGTATCTGCCTTGAAAAGAGCTAGGGATGTTCGATACCACTTTTTTTTTAAACCGATACAATACTCAAATCTTCAGTACTCACCGATACAATACCAAGTGCCAATACCATTAGTACTTGTGATATATAACATTTCCAAAAAAACGATGACAGATTTTTTTATTTTATTATATATATCCCAACTATAGCTAATTTCCTTAAAATTGAATGAAAATTAATGGTCATTATATATTTTTCAATTTGCTCATAAAAGTCATTTTGCATAGATCATACAATAAAATAAATTTCAAAAAATCCATAAATAAAATGAAACAAATAATCCAGTGGCCAGAAAAAAAGTCCCAATCAAAATATGTGGTTGTATAACTTCTTTTTTAAGGAATAAAGTGAAGTGCAAATAATTCAATTCAATACAATAGGGCTTCAATTCATTTAGTAATATCTACCTTAAGAATTCCTCAAGCTGTTTAGTGTGTGATGTTTAATCATATCTTGTTTTGAAATCCATACTTTTAATTTGGAAGGCCAAAGGGAAACGAAAAAAGCCGCATTACAAATATAATGTCGTGTGTATAAGAGCTATAATTAGCGCTTGAGAGTGCCGTAATGGCACCGTTCTATTTTTAGCATCGAAGCTCCGAGGACGTTAATGAGGCAATTGAGAACAAAACGTTAACGAGGCAATTACACACGACAAGTTACGTGAGCTGCAAACATATATGAACCACAGATATCGGTGACATTACCCACAGCAAGAGTACTTACTTATCCTCAGTAATGCACACCCAAAAAAAAAAAAAAAAAAAAACATCAGCCTATCACTATTTTAAACTCTCTATTCTCCTCCCATTCTCTTCATCCACTTGTCTGTAAAGGGGCTGCCGAGAAAAGTTCCAAGCACGGAGCGGAAGACCGAACCCAGAATATCATCATGGTCCTAAAAGACCGCATGAAGATCAGAGAGAGGAACAAGCCGGAGATCTTTGAGCAAATCCAGGAAGTCTTTGGCCTGGACAAAGCGGCACACGCGACCCAAATGAAACAGATCAAGCAGAGCGTGCTTGACGGGACGTCCAAGTGGTCAGCAAAGATCAGCATCACTGGTCAGATTGAGTGCACATTCATTTTGGTTTCCACTTCACTACCTCTCACCTGACTGGCTAAACATCTGTGTGCCCCTCCCCGCCCCTTTTTTTTTCCCACAGTGGTATGTGCACAGGGACTTCAGGCTAAAGACAAAACCGGTTCCAGTGATCCATACGTGACGGTTCAGGTAGGAAAGACCAAAAAAAGAACCAAGACTATCTATGGCAACCTCAACCCAGTGTGGGAAGAGAACTTCCACTTGTGAGTGACACGATGACCGTTTTTAAAATGCCTCTGCGTCTGTTTGCTAACAAAATCTTTTTATCTCGATCCAGCGAATGCCACAACTCTTCGGATCGCATCAAGGTTCGAGTGTGGGACGAGGACGATGACATCAAGTCTCGCGTCAAACAGAGGTTCAAACGCGAGAGTGACGACTTCCTCGGTCAAACCATCATCGAAGTGCGCACGCTGAGCGGGGAGATGGATGTTTGGTATAACCTTGGTGAGTTCCCGCGCGAAAGGAAAAGGACAGGAACAGATATGAAAACATGAATAATAACATTTTGTCAGTTGGTAACAAAGCGTGTGCTGTATATATCTTGCTTGCATCTGCCAGACAAGAGGACAGATAAATCTGCTGTGTCGGGAGCCATCCGCATGCACATCAGCGTGGAGATTAAAGGGGAGGAGACTGTGGCTCCTTATCATGTCCAGTACACCTGTCTTCATGAGGTCAGGCTCATTGTGTAGGAAATCTTACATTTGCATTTCAACATCATCAAATATGTGACGCATCAACATAGCTTATGTATCTTAAAAGGAACCCCCGACTGTATTGACAAGTTTGCTCTATATCCAGCTAAATAGCTATATAGCTATATAGCTATATAGATATCTATCTGGATAGATAGCTAGCTAGCTAGCTAGCCATCCATCTATCTATCTGGATAGATAGTGTTAGAGTAGACAATATTTATATTCTACTCTTTGCGTGTTCAATTAACTGAATGGTGAGATTCTGGTGAAGAAGTCCCTTTGCAAAGGTATCATTAAAACAGAAGCTTCTGATGACAAAAACTGACGACACTCAAACCGTGTTCTGTTCAGATTGTGTGTCTTTCTCCTCCGGCACATCATTATTTATTGAAAAGTGGGTGAATACGAAAAGTCTCCTCCCTCAGCAAGTTCCCATAGGTATAAATCAGATTAGAGAAAAACAATAATACAAAGCCTGTGCCTCCCCTCTTCCGACCGGCTGAGACCGGTACTAGACTAAACTCCCTTCAAGATAGCAGTGGAAGAACTTGTTGCCCCTTTTCTTCTCAGGCGAAAGAGACAGATAAGAATACAATTCTATTCATTGAGCTACACAGCTATAACTAAATCCAAAACGGCTAAAATATAAATTAAAACTAAAAAACAATGTTAATAACTTAACATTAGCTAACTAGCTAGCTAGCCATCCATCTATCTATCTGGATAGCTAGCTAGCTCGTCTGTCTGTATACAAATACACTATATATTGTAAACAAAAAAAAATTTTTTAATCTTCACGTATTTGGTAGAGGAGTAATCCAAAAGTAATTAAAAATAATCACGTTCTATAATATTACTTTAATATTATGATGTTTGGGATACATTACTAGCTAGATTTTATTTATTTTTTTACGAGTAACTACTAACTGTATCAGACTACATTTTAAAAGTAACCCTCCGAACCTTGGCCTGACAAAGGACTCCACACAATAAATCCATATTGTTGCTCACTTGCACTTTCTTTCAAGATTGCTGTAAACTAGAATGTAAACATTCTATATAATACTAAGCCTCATTTATTTTTATATGACTTTTTTTAAATTCAAGGGCAGGGCAGAAATATATTCTACTTTGTTTATGTTGCATTTTTAATTGTATCCTGTTTTGTATTGCTTTTAAAATCAAGCTTTATTGCACTGAGAGCAGAAATAGGCTCATTCTGAAGTGATGTTTGTTGTCGTATGAAGTTAACCCTCCCTCCCAAAATGCATCCGTTCTGTAACAAACCCCTGCATTGTGTCTCTGTTTAGCATCTCTTCCAATACACCACCGAGGAACAGAACGGTGGCGTGGTGAAGATTCCCGATGCCAAAGGAGACGATGCCTGGAAGGTGTATTTCGAGGAGACTGCTCAGGAGATAGTGGACGAGTTTGCCATGCGTTACGGCGTGGAGTCCATCTATCAGGCGATGACGTCGGTGCTGCCCGCCATCCGATTGATCAAGATCAAATCATAGTTTTGCTGATTTCTTTTTTTTTCCCCCTCCTCACTTTTAATCATCAACAGCCACTTTGCCTGCTTGTCATCGAAATACATGTGCCCGGGAGTGCCCGCCGTGATGAGCACCTTGCTCGCCAACATCAACGCTTACTACGCCCACACCACCCAGTCCTCCAACAATGTTTCTGCCTCAGATAGATTTGCTGCATCCAACTTTGGTGTAAGTCCCTGACACAATTGAAAAAAAAAAAAAAAAAAAAAAACAATCAGCTCTAATCTTTCCTACTGGAATTCCCAGTTCTTGTTAATGCGCATGAAAACTCCCTCTGGGTGAGTGCAAAGACAAATAAAATGTAGCCCAGCCCACTTCGACAAACATTCGCTATCATCTGATATGGTTTGACGTTAAATCGGTCCGCTGTGGTATCTTTCTTAGCGCTTTTGTCATTTCCATTTTCAGAAGGAGAGGTTTGTCAAGTTACTGGATCAGCTGCACAACTCCCTAAGGATTGACCTCTCCATGTACCGGGTAACAAATTCTCTCGACTTTTTTTGTTTTTTACTTGTTTGTCACGCGTGTTGGGCAAGTTCCTTCTTCAATGCGGGTGCATCTCAAATTTGTCATGTCATAGAAAAGTTCCTCATTAGTTTAATAATTCAAAAAGTGTATACAGTGTTCCCTCTATAACGCGGTTTACTTTTTGCGGCCTCGCTGTATCGCTGATTTTTTTTTAGTACAATTTTGCATGCATTTTTTAAAAAGTAATGTACCTATTTTATAACATTTATGAAGGTTTGAACTTTGAGAATGTGAGGAAATGTAAATACCTCGATGAGAAAAGTGTATCAACTGTGTTGTGAGGGGTTTTACAGCCTTAAAATATTGATAATCAACGTAAAATATAAAGCTAACTACTTTGCGGATTTAATTTATTGCGGGTATTTTTTTAACTCCAGCGGAAAACGAGGGAACACTGTATATTATATTCGGGATGGGTGAGTACCGATAGCGGGTATCAGTATCAGGCCGATACCAGCCTTATTTTAAGATTGGATACTAGTAGAGGCTGCTGATACTAGCCACCGATACTTAATGCAAAAAATAATAATCTGACGTTGAGTAAATCCTTATATTATATAGATTCATTAAACACATAGCTAAGTACTTTTCAGAGAATTTCAGGAACCCAATTCCACCTAGTTTTTATATTAGTATATTAACTCATTTGCTCCCAAAACGTATAAAAACGTTCTATTAAAAAAAATTTAGGTAAGTTTTTTATGCGAGAGCATACAGAAGACTTTGATGCAGCCTCTGACCTGAAGAGGTCGCTTAAAGCAATTGTAGTTATTACAAAAAATTACCAGCAAATGGCAGCAGAGTATAAGAGATCAACCAGGGCTATCTTGCAAAAAGTGTTTTCAACAGGTTTGTGAATAATGATGAAGCTATTTTATACTGCTAATTGCTGCAAAACGGAAACAGATGCAAATATGCTTTTTTTTCCTGATGAAAGAAGAGACTCAAATCTTTCTTTTGGTAGGTTCCATGTTTTTTTAAAGCAATAGAACCCAATATTCTGTGGGCCTTGCAAAATCCGTCAAAATCCAGTAAAACAGACGCTGGGAGTGAAGGGGATTGCTTCAGTGAAAATGGCTGCGAGTTAACAACGATAATTTGGATTGTTTCTTACGTAATATTCAAATTTCTTGAACTAATCAATTGTTATTTATTGTTAGATGTCAGCAATAATCATCAAAACTAGAATAATAACTAAAATAATTAATTTGGTGTGAAGTGAGTCTGTATGATTTGACATAAATGGAGTTTTCTGCGTTATTTTAATGTATTGAGATGGCACCTGTGCAATGATTGATGTCTTGAGTATTTTCTTGATTTTCTTGGAAATGCAATTAAAATGCAGTCGAGAATCGTGTCTCGCCATTTTCCAACCTGCGCGTTTACGATGATACTTTCAGAATAATTTTCCTGCCAGCAGTCCTGAAAGACTCCAAGACCTCAAGTCGACTGTGGACCTGCTTACCAGCATCACATTCTTCAGGATGAAAGTAAGAATAAATGCAATATGAAGGAAAATGTTTAGTTTCATTGGGATTTACTTGACGCAAGCAAAACAAAGAAAGAGAAAAAAAAAACTCAACAAGACATGCATGCAAATTTCCAGCTCTTCTGTCAAGAAGCCTGAGGGCCATTCTGAGAATCAGCTTCGATTATTAGCCTATCCAAATGGAAGCTATTAGTGAGTGAAGCAAACATGTTGTAGAAACGAGTTAACTCATTGTTGTTTGTATTTTTGCATCATTTGTAGCTCACACTGACAATTTGAAGGTTTTCATTGAGCTCCTCCTTTCAGGTCCAGGAACTGCAAAGTCCCCCCAGGGCGAGCCAGGTTGTCAAGGACTGTGTCAAAGCCTGTCTCAATTCCACCTATGAGTACATCTTCAACAACTGCCACGACCTCTACAACAGGGAATATCAGACGGATCCTGTAAGTTATCCGCATTTTCATACTCAAATCATTTTTGCCTTCCGTGTTAAAGAAAAGCTCGTGGCTCTTCCTGTCCCCCAGTCGAAGGCGGTCCCTCCGGATGAGCAGGGTCCAAGTGTCAAGAACCTGGACTTTTGGTCCAAACTGATCACGCTCATTGTGTCCATTATAGAGGAGGATAAAAACTCCTACACGCCTTGCCTTAATCAGTGAGTCTCTGAATCATGTGTTTGAATTTTGTTCATGGCTGAGAAAGTTTTCTGTGTATTTGTGACATTCTTATGATTTACAGTATATAATACAGAAAATAAGGCATGTTTACTGTGTATTTATTTAGGGGTGTCAGGCGATTACATTTTGTAATCGTAGTTAGGGTGAGGGCATGACTTCAATAGTTTACTCACGTTTAATCGCAAATTTTTTAAATAAAAAATATAGTTTCATACTCATGTTAAAATAAAAGTGGATTTTTTTTTTTAACTAATATAAATATGGCTGCATCTTTAAGTCATTGATACTGTCATTTCATAATAATTCACACAATTGAGTTAAAATTAAAAAGATGTACGGTACTGTAAAAAATTTGCGTGATATTGATTTGTGTTGAGGTCATATTTCTGCCACTAGATGGCATAATTGTATTTGTAAGTCGTTGGTGACAGCTCAGTGCATTTTTCTTTTCCTATTAAGAGCTATCTAATCTTTAACATGAAGTCACTTTTGAAATTCTGCACATTTTTAAAATTGTAAAATACCACTTGACCCCAGTCTCCACAAATATATGCATTATTATTAAATTTATTGCCGCTAAATTTTGACGTGTCTGCTGCATTGCGACTGGAATTCCCCCAGTACAGGCTTTCCAAGTAAGGGGCAGTCATTAATCACGCGTTAAAAAAGTTAGCGGCGTTAAAATAATTTTAAATTAACTGAAAATGAATGCACTAATTTTGACGCCCCAAATGTTTTTATTTTTTTTAAACTATTCTCTTTAAATTGATGGATTTAGTCTGAGTAACTTGTTTCATCTTCTAGGTTTCCACAAGAACTCAATGTGGGCAAGATCAGTGCTGAGGTGATGTGGAATATGTTTGCGCAAGACATGAAATACGCCATGGAAGGTCAGCACTGCTTGAATGGCATGAGAACGACATTCATGACCGATGATTTGTGCATGTTCAGGAAAAACAAATCCCGTCTTCTTCTCTCCATTTAGAACACGAGAAGCACCGTCTGTGTAAAAGCGCCGATTATATGAACTTGCACTTCAAGGTGAAGTGGCTTTATAACGAGTACTGCAAGGAACTGCCCACCTTCCAGAAACACGTACCTGAATATCCAGCGTGAGTATTTTTATCCAGAGACTTGCCTTAAGTAGCATTAGGCAACATTTTTTTTGTTATTCTTCTTGTGTTACATTTCCACTGCAGATGGTTTGAGCCATTTGTCATCATGTGGCTGGATGAAAACGAGGAAGTGTCCAGAGATTTTCTCCATGGTGCTCTCGAGAGGGACAAGAAAGACGGCGTAAGCACTTTATTCTTTAATCATTTCATCTCTGAAGCACTAAAAAAATCTACCACACAAGATTACTGCACACCTCATATTCCAAATTTAAGAATATGATAGCGACCCTATAGATTTTTTGTGGTTGCAAAAACTGCCCTGGGAAATTTGTAATAGTCAACAATAAGATGTGGAAGTGATTCAGATTTGACCCCCGATAATGTATTCATGCGTGTCTCATTGTAATTGAGGTAGTTCACAGCTGACTCGGCACAATTTATGCTCAGACTGAAGATCCCGCGGCATTTAATGATGAGTTGATACCAGAGGCGAATGGAAAACGAAAACATCACCGCACAGAGAGTAGGGCTGCTCGATTGTGGAAACAAATATTAATCACAATTATTTTGGTAGTAATGAAATCACGATTTGGACGATCGTTTAGTTTTTGATACAAAACAAGAAAATGTAAAAATACGGAAGAGGATGAGGGCCAGTGAAGAGAGAAAAAAACAAGTTTAGCAGGATTATCACTTTATTCTCAGAATTCTCACTTTTAAAGTAAGTATTCTCACTTTAATCTCAGAATTCTCACTTTAATCTCAGAATTCTGAGAATAAAGTCAGAATTCTGAGATTAAAGTCAGAATTCTAACTTTAAAGTCAGAATTCTGATTTTAATCTCAGAATTCTCACTTTAATCTCAGAATTCTGAGATTAAAGTGAGAATTCTGAGATTAAAGTGAGAATTCTGAGAATAAAGTCAGAATTCTGAGATTAAAGTCAGAATTCTCACTTTAAAGTCAGAGTTCTGACATTAAAAGTGAGAATTCTGAGAATAAGTAATAATCATGCCAAACTTTTTTTTAAAGTGAGAATAATAGTAGCACAAAGAGAGAATTCTGACTTTCAGAATTCTGAGAATAAATAATAATTTTTTTGCTTTACTGGCCCTAATCTTCTTCCGTATTTAAACCTAAAAATGATTAAGACAAATAAAATTCTTTGAAACACTATAATTATGCAAGTTTCTTTTGGATGAAACTGAATTTTATAAATGAGTTATTTTAAGATTTAAAGAAGGTGCAAATGCATACATTTAAACAACTCAAACAACATTTTTTACGATTATGCTGATTTTGTAATTGTGTAGTAATTGAAATTGTAATTGAATTTCGTTTAATTGCACAGCCCTGGCAGAGAGGCGCAAATTCTACAGCACACCAACATGAGAAAAGCACACCCGCTGCGTCACTCCATTTCACACGGCACGTCACGCCGCAAAAAGGTCGATACGAAGCAGCTGAAGATTGTTCAATCTCATATGCCAGGAATCCTTTGGGTCCAATTACTGTCGCCTGCGGCAGCTTTTGCTTTACCGCGTCAGCGAAAAAAAGCACTCGGCGGCCCCGTCATATACGGTACCTTATACGCTGCGGGCTTGCGCGGCGGCGACAGGACTGTTAAACGAGGGCCCTGCCCCCCCATCACGACCTTCTGATAATCTCTTCGATTGAGGCCACGTGCAGCGTTGAGGAGAATGATGAAGAGGAGAATGATGAAGCATGAGAGAGAGAGAGCAACGTTGGCTTTAAGGTTCTGGTTAATTGGGGATTGGACCTGGTCGTGTTAAGTGCTTGCTCTTTTGCTCTTGTTGTGCAGTTCCAGGTCACTTCAGAACACGCTTTGTTCTCCTGCTCGGTGGTGGACGTGTTCTCTCAGCTCAATCAGAGCTTCGAAATCATCCGCAAACTGGAGTGTCCCGACCCTCAGATTGTCGGCAACTACATGAAGAGATTCGCCAAGGTGTGTGGCCTTCACTTCTGAATGTTCTCTGCAGACATCTTCTAGAACATGACCGTTTTTTTTTTTTGTTTTTGCTATCCTCATTCTGTTTCTCTTCCTTAGACCATTGGCAATGTGCTGCTGTCTTACGCTGACATCATAGCCAAGGAATTTCCAAATCATGTGAAGAAGGAGAAGGTGGTAAGTGTCAAGACAAGACACTCGGGGTCAAACTGACGAGTCAACCAGTCGACGTGTACCACTCTGGAGTGGCAGTTATTTTAGTTAACAAAAACTAAAACTTCACCAAAAATGTTGTTAACGAAAGAAACTAAAAAAAACGAAAATATTTTTAAAAAAAACGGAAATTAACTGAAACTACATTTTATGTTTACAAAAACTATAATTATAGCAAAAATGTCCTTCGTTTTAATCTTTGGGGATGATTTTACTTATATTTATTTTTATATGAACCGAAATAAGGACGTTTGAAAGTGTGTCACACGGCAGTGACGTCATCGAGCAGCAGCCAATAGAAAAGCACCTTCAGATGACGTCGCTCCGAGGCGACAATTTTTCGCGCTTGACTTTTGGCTCCAATAGCTCGACTTGCCTGCTTTTTCCATTTTACTCGCCGAAATGCAACACTATGTAAGAAATGCGTTACTTTTTTTCATTTTACCATAGTGTTTTTTAAATATTGCGCACAAGTAATTCTCTTTAAAAAAATAAATAAAACTAAAAAAAATTAAAACTGAAACTAACAACAACTAAATTAAAACTAAACATTGCTTAAATAACTAAAACTAATTTTAAAAAAAAGAACCACCCTGAAAACTAATTAAAACTAAATGAGTAAATAAAAAACTTAAAACTAAATCAAAACTAACTAAAACGAGAACTCCAAACCTATAATAACCCTGCTCTGCAGTGGCGGTTATGCAGTCTCCTCCAAAAGTTTTGGAACAGCAAGATCAATTATTTTGCTATTGTAGTGTACTGAAGACGTTTGGGTTTCAGATCAGAAGATGTATGTAAGACAGCAGCTCGGAATTTCAGCTTTTAACTAATTCATTCCCAGTACAGTTGAAATGGATTGTTGACATCTACAGCCGTCAATGGCATTGAATGACTTAATAGTATTTACATCGAGATGTGTCAAACACCTCAAAACTGAAGGATTGATTGCTTGAACATTAAAAAATGCTTGTTTTTATCCAGGTCCAGAAAGTAAAAGCCCTACGACTGTTTGGCTTTAGCCATTGATGCTAGCTAGTGTTAGAGTAGACAATATTTGTATTCTACTCTTTGCGTGTTCAATTAACTGAATGGTGAGATTCTGGTGAAGAAGTCCCTTTGCAAAGGTATTATAATTATCAGAAGCTTCTGATAACACAAAATGAAGACACCCAAGCCGTGTTCCGTTCAGATTGTGTGTCCCTCCTTCTCCTGCACACAGTTTTTTATTGAAAAGTCCCTCCCCTCCCATGAGCACAAAAAGGCAAAAGTTCCCATAAATACAAATCAGATTAAAATAAAAATAATAATAAATCAGCCTGTCCTTGGACTCTCTTCGACCGACTGAGACTGATACAAACTCTACTCCCTCTTTCCCAGGCAAGAGAGACAGATAAAAATACAATAGACAATACTATTCATTGAGCTACACAGCTATAACTAAATCCAAAACGGCTAAAATATAAATTGAAACTGAAAAACAATGTTAATAATCCAACACTAGCTAGCGCCCTAGCAGGTAAACGAGCACCATGGGAGCTAGCTAGCTAGCACCTGGGGCTAGAGCCAAACTGTGGCAGGGTTTTTACTTCCTGGACCTGGATTTGCCAGCTCTGGTTTCCACTTGTGAAAACTGCATTTGCTCTTAAGCAAACATAAAGACCACAGAGCTGTCTATGGGAGAAAAGCTAACCATTTTGAAGCTGAGGGAAGCGGGAAAATTGATCAGAGCTTTTGCACAAACATCCAGTATAGCCAATACAATTTGAAATGTCCTGAAAAACCGGTGTGCTGAACAACAGACATCGAACAGTTTGGCCAAAGATAATTTACTGTTTGAAGAGTTGGAGAGAAGAAATATAAAGGCCGTACTACAAGATGCAAACCGACCAATCGGAAGCCAGATTCAAAGAGGTACAGAGATGAGCCACAAAAGTTTTGGAACAAAGTTTATGGACTGATGAGACCGAAATGAACCTCTACCAAAGTGGTGGAAAGACCAAATTATGGCGAAAGAAACAGTCTGCTTATGATCCAAAACACACACGCTCAGGAGGTGGAGGTAATGTCATAAATTGGTCTTGCATGGCCGCCCGCTTCTTGAACGAGCTCACGAGCTTAGCCTCAAATCTGACAAAAGCACAATTTGGCAAGACGCGCAGCCATCGGAAAAGGCATCCGCGAACGCAGGCAGGTCCTTAAATCCCCACGTCAGCCGTCAGCAAATTCGCCAAACGCCCTCGCGTAGCAGTGAGAAGACCGACGTCTGCTCACACAATGAAATGGAGACAAACGGTGGTGGATCAATAACCTCTTTATTGTAAGAATAAACGCTTCGTGTTGCCAAAGAAAGCATCCAACTCGCAATTTTCTCCGCCGTCAGCATTCATTCCGCAGACACGAGTTAGCCATCCTTTTCCTTCTTGCGCTGGCCCCGCCCCCTCTCACTCACACATCCAATCACAAATCACAGATGCCTTCATAGTCTCACAAGCAGTCAGCTCTTCAAAACTTTCACAACAATCCACATAACGACAGATTTGCGTGTGGCGGTGGCGGCGCGCACAGCGAATGGACCACTGAAAAAAAAAAAAAGATTAACGACGACTTCTGCTACTTCCAAGTCAACCCGACGATCATCACATTAAGTGTCGCCTACAAAAAGATTGTGACGTCGTTCAACCCCTCCGCCCGCAGGCCACAACATTAGGTACACCTCTGTCATTTTTGATGAAGCCCTACTAAGTTAATGTTGGTCATGACAGTGCTACTTGGTATGGCTGGGTATTGATTATAATTTCCTCAATCGATTCGATTCGACAGGGGTTCAGTTCAATTCGATTTCGATTTGCTTCTATTCAATTGAAGACAAAATCACCACCACGCATGAACAGAAGCCCAGATGTGTCGATTGTTTATTTCTGAGTCAAAATGTTGGACAGTGCCTTTAAATGTTAAGGACATTATAAAAACTTCACAAATACTAAGTTCCAAAGTCAATTTTGCGGAGGCAACACAAACATTGACATCAGCGAGGATGAGATGAAAATATTTTCATAATCTAATTCAATAATTGTAAATATAAATTAAAAAAAGATTCTGAATTGTCTTAACGTGCAATAAGTCAGGTCTTTCATAAATGTAAGAAAATACTTTTATATTCATGCGAACAGTAAATGTCAAGAAAACATTAAGATGCAAAAAAAATTGGCCCTTAAAATTCAATTTTCTTAAGAATTCATGGGAAAAAGATCTATAAAAAAATCGATTAATGGTTTTATGAATCGATATCAGGCTTAAAAAAGAAAATCGATTCGATATCGATTATTGTATTTTTTTAAACCCAGCCCTTGTACTTGGTGTAAAATGTTTGGAAGTTGCTGATCTCCAAGCACACTCTATCTGTCAGGGTGCGGAGGTTGAGGACCCGAATGCAGGAAGGCAGAGTGAGGAAGCAGGTGTGATTGGGTCACACCAGGGACCGGGATGACGAGCACAGGAAGACATGAGAAAACTTGACCAGACATTGACAAAGGGAGACACACTTTAGGAAAACGTGACCGATAAAACAAACCCAAACACAGACCATGACACTATCATAAATTCTGCTTTATTATGGATTATGGCAATTCAAGTTTGAAGCATTACTTCTCATCAGAAGTCGTCCCCACTTGTGAGTGTCACTGACATGGCCAGTTTGTGGTTTTTCGAAGTGAATTAAGGCAGTGTATCGTAATTAGCTGAATGTTGTATAAGATGAGGCAAAGCGGGCGGCGCTTCCAGAGAGACCAGCACCTCGGAGGAAGATTTAGGTTTTGGTTCCTCAAACAAATCTCGTACGCACAGAAGCATTTCAAGACTTGCGTGTGTCCAAAAGCTGAGGACGTTTAACGGCTGTAATGTATATGCCAAGTCTAGAGTGGCGCTGTGGCGCAGCCACAGGGAGTTAACGGAACGCGTAGAAGAAGAATCAGCCAAGAAGACGAACACTTTATTGCAATCTACACAACAAACATGGCTTTGCATGTATCGAAACAACATGAAAAAGACGAAACACGGGAGAAGTGACAATGGCGGGTGGTTCAAGTACAACAGCGCTTGTTGAACGTGGGAATAAAGAAGCTAAATATTTTGCTGCAAAAGAGTAAGCAAGCTAAGGAGGCCAAGCTAAACTACTACGACACGGCTATCCGCCATTGTTGTTGCTGACGGTTCGGCGCAGTCCCGCGAGAATCGGCGCAAACGTCATCAATGCGTCGTCATCGAGCTGCGACCGTTACGTCATCACTGGAGGAGTTTTTTTTTGTTTGTTTTTGCTCTCTTTATTAATTAAAACTCCAACGTCCAATTCAAACCGAGCACACAAACCAGAACGATGCTGTCAAACAAGACACAAGAAAAAGAACATCACTGGAGGAGTATCCTGCATGTGGTGTCCAGACGGACGCGAACGGGGCGTGTTTTGAAATCTTTCCACTCTGGAGCCCGCTTTCGAAAGTTTCAAGCTCCGAAACCGCGCCATCGTGTGGACGGACGGCTTAAATGGTAAGAAACTTGTGAGGATACATTGAAACTGGTAGTGAGAACTCCAACTTTTCCTGCCTCGCCGTCTGTTTTCGCAAAGGGCTCGAGTGGACTGATTGCAGCCAAACATTGGCAGCAGGCAGATGGGGGAAAAAAAAGTGTCACACTCAGACGTGAATGGAATGATTTCTCCTTTTTCTTTTTTTTTCCGCAGCCATGTATCATCATCAACAATATCCAGCAGCTCCGAGTTCAGCTGGAGAAGATGTTTGAAGCGATGGGAGGGAAAGATGTGAGTAGCAGCTCGATTCAAATCATCATCTGCTTGTGATATGATAACGCCATGATGATAGGGTGCGTCATATTTCATTCGAATGAATTCTTCCAGCTCAACGTGGAGGCAAGTGACTTCCTGAAAGAACTGCAAAATAAACTCAACAGCGTCATGGACGACCTCAGCCGCATCTTTGCCGTCAGGTTGGTTGTGCCGATCTCATTGCTTCACAGTGGTGGGAAAGTAACAAAGGACAAATAATTTGTCAGTGCGCTTACGTTAAGTTGTCAAGTGTGTATTTTTTTTCAACGCTTTTTACACAATTATTTGTACTTTTTGCTGAAAGCGCAAGTCACAAAATGTCTTAACAATAATGTGTTCTATGCGCCCCCACTTGTCTAAACGCGGCATTCTGATTAATATTGTTAGTGGAATATGAATGAAGCAGCAAAATCCAACCGTTATCCCGCTCTACGGACTTCTATACGACTGGATTACCAATAGGCTAGAGGGCAGCCATCTTACGTTACCGTGTTTACCGACAACTTCTGTTATTTTTTTTCCTCTGAAAGCACAATTATCAGTGTGTGTTTTACGCTAGGATCCCAGTATGGAGTCATGAGAGCCTCTCAAAGAACCAGCCTTGCTGTTTGCATCGACCATTCACACTATATTATCTCAGTATTGTGAATCGGGACTCACAGCCCCCCCCCCCCCCCCCCCTTCGATGGGTTTTACTTTCATTTGATTGTTGATGGTTCTGACCGTAAAATGCAGACAAATCTTTGTCTAGCACTCGAAGTAATACCGCATTAGAGAAAATAAAAAAAATTATTCTTAGCGATGAAATATGCATGTAAAGCTTCTCCCACAGCATTTTCATTGGAGAAACAAAATAAATTATGTGAAAACACAGCGGAGAAATCAATGTATTCCAGATTCTAGTTTAAGCGGCCTCACCGAGTGGCAACGTAAGATGGCCGCCAGTGGCTTCACTTTCCCATTGGAGAGTAAGCAGCATTGTTATGCTGCATTCGAAGAAAGTGGGAAGTCGGACTTTTCTGACTTTATACCAGGAAATGTGTAGGGTGAACGCCCCCTTGAACTTGGAAATCCCACTCGCGAAGTTGAAAAAAAAAAAAAATCCCGACTTTGCTGACCGACTTCAATGTGACGTCATTCTACAATGGCGTCCACTATGGAAACACAGACCATGAATAGTAAAACACAGTTTACTCGAGTATAAAACGAGATGGCTTTCTTCTATTTGATGTCTTGTGAAAAGGCAAGTTTGCATTTCGGTTGTTTACTTTCGCCCCGAAGGCTATAATAATAATAATAATAATAATAATTCCGACTTCCGACCTTCCTCGAATGCAGCATTAGTCAAAACATATATAATCTCTGGGGGGCGGCCATTTTGCCACTTGCTGTCGACTGAAATACAAATGACATCATCGTGCCTAAGGACTCAGATAACGGCCAATCACGGCTCACCTGTTTTCTCGATTTGGTCACATGACGTTCACAAGCTAATGCTGCGTTCGAGGAAGGTGGGAATTTTTGGCCATTTTGAACTTGGAGGACCGAGTTGCAAAGTCAGAAAAAAAAAAAAAGTAGAAGATCTGTCATCACTTGACAAAAGTGATCCCTATGGAGACACAAACCGTTAATAGCAAAACATCATTCACATGATTAAATACATATTTATCTCTTCGTTTATTACTATATTACATTCATTTACTTATTCAAAGTAAGAACCTCCACGTAACGCAGCGTGAATGTGTACTGACCGTGTCAACCCAGAACAACCAACAAGTTATCGTAATCAGCCATCTTTGTTGTTTACATTTACCTCGAATACTTTGAAGTTGGAACTGGGATAAGTCCAACTTCCCACGTTCCTCAAATGCAGCATGAGTTCTTAGGCACCGTGATGTCGTTTTCATAATCCACAAGTGCAATATTAATCAGAATACTATGTTTACATTTAGACTAAACATATTATTGTAAAGAAAATGTTTGGCTTGACTTCCCCTTTTAAGTCCAGATTGTGAATACGTTCGCCAGCGCTGTTGACTCTCATAACACAAAGCAGCTGCTGGCCAAGCCCCAAGAATTCATATCAATGTGTCCTTTGTTTGCGGCAGTTTCCAGCCCCAAATTGAGGACAACGTCAGACAGATGGGGGATATCCTGGCCCAGGTCAAAGGTCAGACTGTGCCAGCAAACGGCAGCGTCGTTCAGGAAGCAGACAATGTCCTGCAGCCCATCATGGACTTTCTGGACAGCAAGTGAGTCGGCCGTTGGGTCGGTCGAAGGGTGTTTTCAAAGGCGTCGCGATCCTAACGGGAAGTTCTTTGCGCGTTTCAGCCTGTCGCTGTTTGCTAAAATCTGCGAGAAGACCGTTTTGAAGAGAGTGCTGAAGGAGCTGTGGAAGCTGGTGATGAACACCATGGAGAAAACCATCGTGCTTCCAACACTTACTGACCAAACGGTGTGTGAGGCGTCTCCTTTCTATTTCCCAGAACTTCCAAAGTCAAATACACTGACTGGGACAAATTACAGCCAAGTTCTTAACTTTAAAAAAAAAGTTTTTTTTTACATCAAGATAGTGGTGAAAAACAAATGACATTACATGTTGGTGGTGTGAGTCTCCTGCCACAGTTTCCTGCCACATTCCAAAAACATGCATGTTAGGGTATGTAAAGACTCTGAATTGCCAAAAGGTGCCCTAAGATCAGAGGTGGGCAAACTCGGTCCTCGAGGGCCGGAGTCCTTCGGGTTTTGGAGGTTTCCCTTTTCCAACATAAGCTGATTCCAATCAACAGGATCGTTATCAGGCTTATGCAGAGCTTGCTAATGAGCTGATCATATAACAGCTGTGTTGGAGAAGGGAAACATCCAAAACCTCCAGGACTCCGGCCTTCGAGGACCGAGTGTGCCCACCCCTGCCTAAGATTGACTGTCTGGCAGTCCAGGGTGTTTGTACAGTTATAACAAAGCTCAAAATAAAAGTCAATTACTCGCCACAAATTGAGGAGGTTTGCAGACTGATCCTGTCATCTACTATCGTGGCGTTGTTATTGGCATTACTAAAATTCATGAAATAAAAAGTCTACACACCCCTGTTCAAATGCCACATTTTTGTGACATTAAACCTTTAAGCCCAAGATGAATTGTTTCAAAACATTTTCCTTTTCTGTGACCTATAGCTGTACAACTCTTAATAAAAAAAGGGGCATTTTTTCGAAAGGAGATGGAAAATAACAGAAACATGTCTTTGCACAAGTGTGCACACCCTCTTCTACTGTAACTGCGGCGCTGTGTTCCAAAGGAACCAAATATCACATTCAAACTCATGTTGCATGGGAATCAGCGCACACCTGCCACCATTCAAAGTGCCTCTTAATTAAATTAAGTTCAGATGTTCTAGTAGACTTTTCCTGACACATTTTTTGCTTTCTCGCAGAAGCCTGAAGTCTTTCTACTAACATTGACTGGCATTTAGAACTGTTCATAATTCCCTCCACCTGGACTCGGACCCCAGTTCAGGGCTAAGAAAAACAGGCCTAAAGCATGAATCTGCCAACACTATAAGTACGTTTCTTTACATGCAGACAATAACTTAAAATCTGAGTTGGAGACGTATTACTTATTTCGGCTGAACTCCACAAATTGTGCAACTTTTGCTGCTTTCGCGTTGTAAGTTCCACTGTACTTTCTTTTCGTCTGTCAAAAGTAATTTCATGCGAACTTAATGACTTTCAGAGGTGCCAAATCCAGGTCCAGAAAGTACAAATCCTGCCAGAGTTTGGCTTTAGCTTCAGGTGCTAGTTAGCTAGCTCGCTAGCTAGCTTCCATGGTGCTCGTTTACCTGCTAGGGAGCTGGCTAGCTAATGTTAGATTATTAACATTGTTTTTCTGTTTCAATTTATATTTTAATTGTTTTTGATATTAGTTAGAGATGTGTAATAATAAGACAAGAGTTCATTCAGATGTTAGTCAATCTATAGTCTTTGTTCTCTTCCCTGGGGAAGTAAGGTTTCTGATTCAATCTAAATGAGGGGATGTCTGTAAATGCAAATCAGAGGGCCGTCCATAAAAATCCCCGGGGGCCAATTGTTTACCCACATCTTGAGTGGATTAAGATAGGAACTGAAGTAAGATTATCAAGTAGTGTATTTCACTCTGCTGACAGGACAAGATGAAAGGGGGGAGTAAACAGTTTTTGTATAAGTAAGGGAGAAAGGAAAGGGGGGGGGAGGCACGCTTCTAGACCAAATGCTGTTTGAGCAAGGTTCTTAGGTGACTTCAGAAATTCTGAAAATAAAGCTGGCAAAAAAACTTCTCCTCCACGAGACTTCAACTTTGAGTTTTATTTTGAACACGCAGAAATCAAAGAAACGATTTCCAACACTAACTAGCATCAGGTGCTAAAGCCAAACGGTGGCATTTAGCCCCAGGTGCTAGCTAGCTAGCTCCCTTGGTGCTCATTTACCTGTTAGGTTAGATAGCTAGCTAGCATCAGGGGCTAAAGCCAAACTGTGGCAGGGTTTTTACTTTCTCCGATTTGCCACCTCTGATGACTTTACACAAGTGAATGTTCATTGACCATCGTTTCAAACATCACTAGCTTTTACACTGTGAAATGCTGACGAAAAGTGCAACATGCCACATCGATGCTCCCAGCACTTTGTTTACAAAGCTAAGTGCCTTCTGCTTCAGGTAGAGCCGTGATGAGGGATGCTTGTGACTTAAGAGGTCACTGGTTACCTCCTCACCTTAGTGACATGCGGATGAAGTGTAGGCAGTCGAACCCCACACCCTGTTCCCTTATCACTGAAAAGCGACCCATTGCCCCATGTGGACATTGTGTGATGTGTTCACTGTCTGAGAAAAAAAAAAATCTCCTTTTTGACATCTTAGTACGTTCCGTATTTTGAATTGTGAATTCGCCTGTCGCTTGTCTTCTTCCCAGGGCACTCAGATGATCTTCAATGCTGCTAAGGAATTAGGCCAGCTGTCAAAGCTCAAGGTAATAAGGGCGACATGCGGAACGCGGCATGAGCGCAACAAAGCAGTCAGCAGTCGAAGCAAACTAACATGTGTCGTCTCGCAGGAGCACATGGGCCGAGAGGAGGCCAAAGCTCTGACTCCGAAACAGTGTGCAGTCATAGAGCTGGCACTCGACACTATTAAGGTACAGCGCTTTGTACAATTCGATAACAAGTCCAAAGCTAAAATGCTAAAAACGAAGGGGAGTCAAAAGTTCATTTTGAGTTCCTTTAACGCCACAAATGTTTTTAACGTGCGATTGATGACCGGCCCTTACTTGGAAAGCCTTTACTGGGGGGAATTCGTCGCAACGCACCAAACATATCCACGTCAACATTTAGCAGTAATAAATGTATTAATAATGCATATATTTGTGGAGACTGGGGGTCAAGTTGTAGTTTACAATTTTAAAAATGTACAGAATGTCACAAATGACTTCATGTTAAAGATTAGATTGCTCTTAATATGAAAAGAAAAATGCACTGAGCTGTCATCAACGTCTTACAAATGCAATTATGCCATCTAGTGGCAGAAAAATGACTTCAACACAAATCAATATCACACTACAGTACAGTACATCTTTTAAATTGTAACTAAATGTTATGATTTATTATGAAACTACTGTATCGATGACTAAAAGATGCAGCCATATTTCTATTAGTTTAATTTTCTTCCCCACATTTATGTTAACGAGAGTATGAAAACTTGGGGGGGAAAAATGATTGTAAAAAAAAAAAAAAATTAGACACCCCTACTAAAAATGTGTTCATGGCTTTTGCTGTATCTTTGTGACTTTGCGTCTTTATTTTGCAGCAATACTTCCATGCCGGAGGCGTGGGCTTGAAGAAAACCTTCTTGGAAAAGAGTCCAGATCTTGCGTCTCTTCGCTACGCCTTGTCTCTGTACACACAGGCCACGGACAAACTCATCCGGAAGTTTGTCCTGTCCCAGCATGCTCAGGGTACACAACATATACGCTGCACTCACACGTCTATTTGACATAACTATTATATATTTATATCATATTATTACATTTATATATTTGTCCACTGCTACAGTTGATAAGTTATGGGATGAAAAATGAGCTATTTGCAATTTATGGCAAAATTGCATTTTTAGGCTGAAAGGCTGAATGGAAAAAAACATTCTAGCATGTGGAATGATGTGGGATTATTTGAAATGATTTTGAATGAAGTGGAATGATATTAAATGACATGGAATGTCATGTTGAAGTTTGAATCGGACAATATACGTGGAAACTGGAGGTTAATATGTAAACATTTGGGCTTTGTGAATGGGAAAATAATGAATTCATAGCTTGAATGATCTGAACATGTTGAAGTTTGATTGGTTTGAATCGGTCAAGGGATGTTGAGTGAATAATGTAGAATACAATATGTGATGATATGGGGTTGTTTTTGTTTTGTTTATTTGTTTTAGAAAAATTGGGAATTTTTTTGGTACGTGAAACATTTTGGCATGTCGAAAATCGTTCCCAAAGTGACTTAATTGATCTGAATGATTTAAATGAGGGTGATGTGAACCCATTTTGTTGAATATCTCATTGAGAATAAATCGGGAATTTATTGTGGGTATTTTAATACTTATCTGAGTGCAAATGTGGAATTTTCGATCAATGGGAAATTTAGGCATTTTCAAAATCATTCCTAAAATGAGCTGAATAATTTGAATTTCCATTGGAAAAGATGTAAATGATGTAATGTTTATTGTTGGGAAAAGTCTGGCTATTTGGAATGAGAAAAATACTCGCCCACATGGTGTGAAGTTTGAGAATATGTTGAAATTAGAATGATGTGAATGGGAGGAATTATGTGGAAGGAGATGCATGTCCAAAAAGTGGAGGAATAAAGAATAGGGAATTGCTTTTCCTGTGTCTATCCACTTTATGCACACACGTGCATTGCCTCGTTCACAGTTTGTTACATCCTAACCCGTCCTTCAACTGTGTCCTCTCAGTCCACGGAGGCAAAGGGATCCGCTACACGACAAATGAAGACACGCCACCAGAAAAACGTGCGTGCCACTGCTCCTTTCTGTCTTTTTTTGCCGTTATGAATTGTCCACACTTTTGTATAACAAGATTGGAACCCTCCTCTGACTACATTTGCAGCATCGGGAGTGGACGCAGTCGGAGAGGCGGTCATGCACGTGGACATTCTACCTCAGCCTAACGGCGAGCACAAGATCAGCATCAAAGGTAAACGGCGGCCGGTTTCGTCGGCGCCAAATGTTCCGCTATTGTGGTCCGATTTTTGAAATCGAGGCTCTTCCCCCCAAGTGGTGGCTGCTAACGACCTGAAATGGAGGGCGCAGGGTTTTCGGCCCTTCGTGGAGGTCTACATCATCGGCCCTCATCTTAGCGACAAGAAGAGGAAGTTTGCAACCAAATCCAAGAACAACAGCTGGTCACCGAAATTCAATGAGAGCTTCCAGTAGTGAGTATTTGCTTGATGGCAAAGCGCTTATGCGGCAAAAAAAGTTGTAAGATGGCCTTTGTTCTTTTCTTCCTTCTTTGTGTATGTTGTGCATCCTTTTCTCTGGTGACAATTTTGCAAGTACAAAAAAAGTATTGCTTTGGGCGCCGTCTTGTGGCGTCTTGGCACCAAGGAACTATGTTGAAGTGAGGAAGGAAGCTTCAGTTAGTCAGGTCACCCTTCCTATTAGAAAAGTAGTGCTTTGCCACCAGCTCACATCAGCAAAAATATATTTTAAAAAGTATAGAAATAAGATAGATAGATATAATTTTAGGGGTAGGAAACTTTGAATGTCTCACGATTCGATTCCGATTTTTGGGTCTGCGATTCAATTCAGAATCGATTTTCGATTCAAACTGGTTTGACTGACAAAGGTTTTTGCTTCAATCTATAGATGTGCAAGGAATCGTAATGATCTACTCCAGTCTGACTCGCTAATGCTAATTAGCGCGCTACTCGCAGCACTTTTAGCACTCAAAAGAACGGTTCCACACTGCAAAAAAACAACTTTTATTAGAATAACTTGTTTGTGACTTTTTCCTTCTACTCTCTAATGTGGCTACAACTTAACAGTGTATTAGACCGCGTGGAACCACACTGCCCCTCAGTGGCCAAACCGGGTACAACATGAACAGCGCTCCAAATAAAGGCACATACAGACATAGGCAAGACAGTATAAAATAATTACACAACACAATTAGCATTAGCGCGCTAATGATTACCATTTAAGGTAAACAAACGCTATAACTACCATTTAGTTCACACATACATCATGACAGCTACATTAATCGTGTAATAGCATCTTACAAGTCACTTACAGATGGTGGTTCAACAATCTTCCATAAACGTTGTTTATGTTAGCCTGTTAGCTTCAATGAGCCACTGATCTGTATGTACTACTGGATAGCCGATAGGCCAAGACTTTTGAAGCCGCGAAGCCGCCATATTACTCCTCCCAAAAACATTTCTTGGCATTCGATCCCATACATTTACGGTATCGAAATTGGAGAACTTTTGAGACAGTATTTAGTAGAAACAGCCTGATTTATGATTGTTAAACATAAACAAGAGGACTTCAGACATTTTACAACTTTCCTCAAATACATGTAAAATAAAATATGCTCTATGATGTTTACAGGAGTTTTTTATTGAAAAATGATATCTGTAATTCAATAAAAGATGCCTCTGCCAAATCTAATATTGGGGTCTAAGGAACTGTGCGATAAAAGAAAAAGGGGGGTGTTCAAAGCAGCACATGTCGTCCACTTAAAAAATACTGACCACCCACTCCTGCCCCCGGCCCTATAGTAAGAGCCTACGAGCTGTATATGTCTCATCTGTAAGTATACGTCCAGTTTATACAGTCGTCTGCTCACGAGATGGGAGGAGTAAGATGGCCGCCCTGTGGCTTCAACGGCTCGCATGGGCTATTGGCTATCCAGTAATCGATACAGATCAGTGCGACTTCCTGTCCGCTTACAAGAAGCGTCCGTGTAGAAAACATGGAGGGCGGCGTAAACATGTTTCCCGGCGAAGCTTCGGGGCAGACATTTTCAGCCGACCTATTTTTTAAAGTCGACTTCCCTTCGTTTCAACCGCGTCGTCTGCTTTTCAGCTCGCTGGGCACGGAGGTGGGTCCCGAGAGTTACGAGCTGCAAGTGTGCGTGAAGGACTACTGCTTCGCCCGCGAGGACCGCACAGTGGGCATGGCCGTGCTGCAGGTGAAGGACATGGCCAGCAAGGGCAGCGTCACCTGCTGGCTGCCGCTGGGACGGCGCGTGCACATGGACGAGACGGGCCTGACGGTGCTGCGCATCCTGTCGCAGCGCAACAACGACGACGTGGCCAAAGAGTTCGTCAAGCTCAAGTCGGACCAGCGCTCGGCCGAGGAGGGCCGCAGCTGAGGGGCCCCGGGGGGCCCCGCCGCGTGCGGTACACAAGCACACACGCCTGCGAACGCGCCGCTGTAAATACCTTCGCCGACATTTTTGCAACATTGAGGGCAGAATATCTTTCTACAAATTCATGTTTCTTTTTGGACTCTTCGCTTCAGGTTAGCCACACACGATACGAACGTCTCACTTTTTCTACTTGGGTGTGAAATAATGACGAGAAACACGAGAATAGTTGGAGGACGACCACTTTTGCACTTTGGGCCTCCCTGTACGTATATTCAGGAGAGCGTCGCTACGCTACGCTATGCTACGTCTGTCTTTGTGTGCGTGCGTTGTTCTTCCGCGCCTGCCCGTCTCGTGTCCAGTGGATCTCGGGCGCAGGTCCGAGATCAGCTTCTTACAATCAACAGGGGTGTCCAAACCAGAGGCGTTCATAGAGTTTGGCTAACTCAGGGTAACAAGATGGCGTCCGTGTGTCATGTGACCAGCGGTACGCTGTGATTGATCAACTGTTGGTCACATGACATACGGACGCCATCTTGTTACCCTGCTGAAACCGTGTTGGCCAAACTCTAGCAACGCCTCTAGTCCAAACCATACTCGGCATCACGGTTATAAAGAGTAAGACAAATCATTTAAAAGACAAACCAAAAAGGTGTATTTCAGAGGTGGCAAATCCAGGTCCAGAAAGTAAAAACCCTGCCACAGTTTGGCTTTAGCCATTGATGCTAGCTAGCTAGCTCTCTAGCAGGTAAATGAGCACCAATGGAGCTAGCTAGCTAGCATCAGGCGCTAAAGCCAAACTGTGGCAGGTAAATGAGCACCAATAGAACTAGCTAGCTAGCATCAGGCGCTAAAGCCAAACTGTGGCAGGTAAATGAGCACCAATGGAGCTAGCTAGCTAGCATTAGGCGCTAAAGCCAAACTGTGGCAGGTAAATGAGCACCAATGGAGCTAGCTAGCTAGCATCAGGCGCTAAAGCCAAACTGTGGCAGGTAAATGAGCACCAATGGAGCTAGCTAGCTAGCATCAGGCGCTAAAGCCAAACTGTGGCAGGTAAATGAGCACCAATGGAGCTAGCTAGCTAGCATCAGGCGCTAAAGCCAAACTGTGGCAGGTAAATGAGCACCAATGGAGCTAGCTAGCTAGCATCAGGCGCTAAAGCCAAACTGTGGCAGGTAAATGAGCACCAATTGAGCTAGCTAGCTAGCATCAGGCGCTAAAGCCAAACTGTGGCAGGTAAATGAGCACCAATAGAGCTAGCTAGCTAGCATCAGGCGCTAAAGCCAAACTGTGGCAGGTAGACGAGCACCAATGGAGCTATCTAGTTAGCACTTGGGATTAAAGTCAAACTGTGGCAGGGTTTCTACTTTCTGGACCTGGATTTGCAACCTCTGGTGTGTTTTGAGCCTCTTCTTCTTCAAAAAATATCAACTGCCTCTGCGGACTTGATGTCCTCTGGCAGGCGATTCCAGAGTTGAAGGCAGCCTCACCGTTTGTGCTTTCGAACTGCGCTGCGTGCCATGTTTAATATTTGGGACACCTCATTTAGTCAGAGACGCATTCAAAATCAATATTCACAGTCAAAACCTCCCCACTTGCCTTTTCAATGACTTTTCCTGTGCAGCCAGCCCTTGTGTTCCAATCGTTACTCCTGCCTTGTGAGAGCAGCACCACCTACTGTCACAAGCGGGAAATACAAGCAGGGAAGCTTAAAAAATATATACACGCACTGTAGAAGACCAAACATGGACAAGAACACACTTCAATTTTAGACAAAAGAGATTCCATTTCATCAAATCGGAGAAAAAAAGATTTAACAAAAAATCCAACATCAATTAATAGCTAAAGTTTTGGGCCTAATTGAAAAGAGGTCAAATTAACATAACTGGACTGACCTCCAGACAAACAACTCAGGTGGCTTAAATGGGGGTGGACCAACCTAAATGAACACAAGAGGGGGGCGTGGCTACAAATCGAAACATGACCAACTGAATTCAATCGGAAAAATTCAACAAAAATAAATATCAACACTAGCAAGTGGAAACTAAAGTGCATTTAAACCAAATTAACAGAACGAAATACTCTAATAACGAAGTACATTCCGCCCTCCAGTCAGGTGGCAGATCTTGACTCCTCCCACCTTCCAGCCTGGTTGCTTCCCTCAAACAAGAACAAATGCAGTAAATATTCAGACAAATATGAACTCAGGTGTGCACCCCTTAGAAAATTAAGGACTTAATATGAACTGAAAATATTCAATCATTTAGTAATGACCATAAAGCAAATTCAAACAATACTAGCACTCGATGGTGGTGGTAATGGTACCCCCCCCCCCCCCCCCCCCCACACACACACACATTAAACCAAAAATTCCAGGTCCAACTGTACATTTGATTAACTCATTCACTCCCAGCAGCCATTTTCACTGAAGCAATCCCCTTCGCTCCCGGCTGTTTTACTGGATTTTGACTGATTTTGTGTTCTATTGCTATAAAAATATGGAACCTACCAAAAGAAAGATTAGAGGCTCTTCTTTCATCAGAAAAAAACCGATATTTCTATCTGTTTCCGTTTTGCAGCAATTAGCATAAGAATACAGCTAAGTTTCATCATTATTCACAAAGCTGTTGAAAACACTGGCAAAAAGAGCTTGTTGCAAAATGGCCTTGTTGATCTCTTATACTCTGCTGCCACCTGCTGGCCGTATGTGTAATACCTACCTTTTTTTCAAGCGTTCAAAGCCTTCTGTATGCTCTAGCATTAAAAAAAAAAAACATCACAAACGTGTAAATACGTCTTTGGGGCACTTAAAACATTTAAAATAGAACATATTTATAAGTTTTTGGGAGCAAATGAGTTAAGCAGTGTGAATAAAAAGAATCCTACAAAATAAATTCATCTGATCTGAAATTCTAAACCATTTCATGTCAAAAAAGTTGAACGTGGCTTAAAATCCAAAAATCGCGATCGCTCATCGGCTCATGCCCACTTGATCCTCTGAAAATATTAGAACGATCACCCAATATTTTGAATTTGAACGCAGCTCTGCTTACCTTCTGACGGTGTTTCAGGCAGCCTCGTCCGGCCGTCACGCGTCAAAAGTTCGCCGTCCGCTCGAATGTTTGTTTTGATTTGGCGAACGCGCCACACGTGGCCCACAAGCCGCACTTTGGACACCCGTGTTCCATTTGGAAGAGAAGCCCACTGGCGCCCCCTCGCGCGTCCCGTGCCGTCGTTGACGTCCTGCATGTTTGAACCCTCCTACCAGCACTGTGATTGACCTGCCGTAACCGCGGCAACCCTCCCAGTAAAATGGCTGCCGGCGCGAGCATGACACGTCCACGGCAGGTTTCGTTTGGGATTCGACCCAATTTCACGTCGCACATCGACCGTGCGGTGGTACCTTGACATGCGAGCGGGACCCAACTTACAACTTTTCCAACATACGAGCTGTCATGTGGTCGATTTTATTATTCATTTATTTATTTATTTCATTACATGACATTTCGGTGATGTCGTGTGAGCTTCGGCCACCCCGCCACTAGATGGCAGCAACGCACTTCTGTGTGCGCTGTCGACCTGGCGAAGCAGTAGAAGATGAGAAGCACTTCCTTATCGTTAGCTTCATAGCATAGAAGTCGGGGGTCGGCGACCTTTCCTGACAAAAGGCCAAATAAACAACCAAAAATGTGTCTCAAAACATTTGAAGATTGTGATGAAGGAAATTGTGCGTTCGTCTTAAGCACCAGAACACAAAAATGAGCAGCAATCAATACTTTGAGATTCATTTTTTCATAATTTTCGTAATTTTTCAAACTGTTTTTCATACATTTTTAGACTTTACTGCCTTTCTGTCAAATTTTTGTTTTATGGATATTATGGTAATTTTCTGCCTCCCTATTTTGGGATATTTTATGGCTATTTATGGTTTGTTTGTTTTAATAGCAATTTCTGGGTCATATTTTGGGCTCCCTTTTTTATTTACATTTTTTTATAGACATTTTATGCCTGTTTTGTGAATTTTTTTGTCTGTGTTTTTTTTTTTTTTACTGCCAATTTTGTTGTTTAATTTTATGGTAATTTTCAGGATTTCTTCTTTTACTATTGGGCATTTAATAGTTACTTTTTGAATGTTTTCTTTTCTACCTTTTTATTTAATTCTCTGACATTTTGTCAATTTCATGACATCTTATATTAATTTTCTGCTTTTCTTTTACCTTTTTGGACATTTAGGTTATTCAATCTGAAATTAAATCTACTTTTTGTCTCTTTTTCTGACACCTTAAAAATTTAGACTGGAATTTTTTGTAATATATATATATATATTTTTTAATCTAAATCATTCATTAATTTAAAGAATACTTTATCTAAAATAAATAAAATCATATATGTAAAAAAATAATTTCTACATTTTTTTTCAGAGATCCACAGGAGAGGGACTAAAGAGCCTCATGTGGCTCCAGAGCCGCAGGTTGCAGACCCTTGGCACGAGTCATACTTGAATGCTTTCAAAAACTACAACAACAAAAATACGACTAATTCAACAAACAAATCAACCATAGCAGATTACTCTGATCTTGATAACTGCGAATCTACTCAGACATAAACAAGCCCCGCCCCCCCTCGCCATTTTAGCTACTTCATGCTAGGTGGCGCCATTGACACGAAATACCTTTCTTTTTTTTTCAGCCTCGAATTTTGCCAAGCACATTGTTTCAGCACATTTTTTTTCACACAGTTGCCATAGCGATTCATACGTTCAACTGTTAAATGAACCTCCAAATTTGCTGCAAGGTGTTTTTTCATCTTCACACTGAAACGAGACTTACTTCCTCCTCTCGTGTCTAAGAATCATGGGAAACGTAGTCCTACAATCCGAGGACTTATTTCCACCGTTGTGACGCGGGCGGGACCGGCACGAGGCAAACGGCACAGCCAGCTTCCAATAGCTGCCGGGACCGAGCAAAAAAATTTAAAATAAAAGTTGGATGATGGTGAGTGCATTAACTTGTTTAGCGCTGTTGAACTGTCAGCCAAGATAGCATTTAGCATTAGCTAAGGGTAAAGAGTGACACCAAAGGGAAAACCATGTAGCAAATAAGCGTAACGTTTTTTTTTTTTCTTTATAAAAATGTCGTTCTCGGGGGGGGGCTGGAACGGATTAATGGCCTTCCCATTCATTTCAATGGGAAAAGATGACTTGAGATGTGTTGCGAGTTGGGCGTGATGTCGGGTTCAAGTCTTGCGTCAAGGTACCACTGCACTTCCAAAAGGGCTACCGGACCCCCAGCCATCACCTTAGCTGCCATACAAACGCGTCCAGCGTGCAGCTCGGGTTTGTGCGTGCGCAAAACCACCTTCTGCCATTGTGAGCAATACGAATGCGCCGTCAATCAATCCGCGGCAGAAGCCAGCGCAATTCATATTGATTGATATATATATATATATATATATATATTAGTGTCTAGGTGAGCAGAAAATGTCTCTTCTCACCATGACGTACGTGCACTCGTCGGGACAACGGGGCACTCTAAAGTTGCTACAGCGGGCCCAACACTTCTTTTGGGAAACCCTGATCGTGTGTCCCATTTATGAGGAGCGCGCACACACACGCGCACGCACGCACACGCACGTGCAGCAGTCTTCATGCGTTGTGATGTTCGTCAGGGCTTTTCAAACGGGACGTGGACAGAAAAAGAAAACCCGGCGAGGTCTTCGCCACCCGCTTCACGCCATCAAGCACAAAAAGGGGCCACGTCACACGACACGCATGCATGCGTGCACGCAGACGCGACCGCCACACGTGTGAATAGAAAACACAAATGCATGATGGGAATTTAATGTGCCAGCACGCGTCTCCTTTTTTTCGATACGTTGCCATTTGTTTCCGAAACGACGACTCGTCTCATCGCGTTTGTTTTCCGACAGGCTTGTGAAAATGTCATCTGTAAGAAATATGAATGTGGTGTGAACACAGAACTCGCATGAGAGGATTATTTTCTACTGAGGATGTTTCTAATTGGTTTCCTATCATAATTGATTGTCCCGGAACGAGAATGCAGCCTGACTGGTCGGCTTCCTAATAAAAAGGACATTTGTGTCACACTCGGACTCTTTTGTGTGTTTTTTCTCTTCCTGATCTTGAAAGAAAGCTCTTAGGAAAAATGTGAAATTAAAAGCAAAGCACGTACGCGCTCGAGCGCGGACGAGCGATCGCGCTCACAGCAGAAGACGCAAATGCTGAAAAAGATGTCGAGCAAAGCAGAGGAAAAACAACATTCCATGGATTCCCATGACACCATCTGAAATAGTTGTGCTGTACTTTGTCACTTTTCACCAAGATGAGACTAATAAGCTTACTCCAAAAACGTAAAAAAAGAATGGGAAAAAATATATAACCTAGCTAAATAAATATGTCCAATTTTGACATAATGTTCCATCCATTTTTGCACTTTTCCCGATTCATCAGCGTGCCAACTGCCATTTCCAAAATGGCCGCGCCGATGAAACGAGTTTTCACTCACTAACCCTAACCGAACAAACATAACAGAAAATCAGATTCCGGGGACGACTTGGAAATTAAGTAGACCTTTAACCTATATTTGCATATTTGCATGTTAGTATAAATGCCAATTTATTGTAATATTGATAGATTTGCCAGATGTTTGACAGGAAGTACTGTCAAATAGCTTAATACAGAATCTACGCCATATACCCCCCCCCTCCCCTAGTTTATTGCAACTGTGAAACTTTTGACTCTCCTGTAAAAATGGAGTTGGCCCAATCGAATTGTCATTGGTTCATTTGTGCGAACTGAATTCCAGTTCGCACGTTTGTCCCTTTTTGGCTTGATTACCAGACATGTTGGTGGAAATGGCGCCATCTACTGGACGACTATAAACATTGAATCCAGAAGGGACTACCAGACATGTTGGTGGGAATGGCGCCATCTGCTGGACGACTATGACCTTTAAATCCATAATGGACTACCAGACACGTTGGTGGGAATGGCGCCATCTGCTGGACGACTATGACCATTAAATCCAGAAGGGACCGTTCTCATGCTCCTTGCAGTTTCTGGCATGTACAGCACCACCACCACCCACATTTAAAATAAATAAATATTGATTTCCTGTCGTTTTGCAATCACATGAGCTCAAATCATTGAAATAAGGGCAGCACATGCTCACCGACAAAGTAGAAAAGGTTTTATTTTTCTGCCTGCTGTCCCATATGGAACCAAAACACAGCACAAAAAAAGACAAGACGCATTTTTATAATTTTTACAGTAAAAAAATGAAACCAAAAACCAAGACTTTATTAAGGAAGCATAAAAAATAAAACTCTTGATACATTTCTCATAACCGTCAAACCAGCTCAAATTATACCTTGATACAATTTTTCCCGGCGCTCGGTTAAAAGGTCCATAAACTTTCAAATAAAATATATTTCAATTTTAAAATTTTCTTCAATAATTTTCTCATTTTGTTATAAATTGCCTATATGTAGTACACAGAAAGTAATGAAAATATAAAAAAGGAAAATAAAAATAATTCTTAATAAACGGTCACATTATTGTCTGGGATATTTAGGTAAGCAAATCAATTGTAAAAATAAAATGTGTAAAAAGTCGTTTTTTTTTTTCAATCTTAAAAATGAGCTAATGACATGCAGATGGTTAACTTACAAATAATGATACAAGTTCTCGTTTTCAAAGAAGCCATTTTGCTGGCGAAAACAAGATGATTGTTCCGATATTTACACACGCGGGTACTTCTGCTGACGTTGTTTACATTTTGGTTCAGCGTACAAAAGAGAATTAAAGCAAAAAATAGGCGAGCGGGGGCGGCGGCTTGAGCGGAGTCCCCCCCCGGCTCCGTGCCCTGCCCCCCCTCTTTGTTGGCGAGGCTTGGCTTTGCATCCCCCCCTCTAATCAGAAAAAAGAAAGGTCAGAGGTCAGGCTAGCATGCCTCAGGAAACCCTGTTTTCAAACCTTGAAGCGAGAAAATGGGGGAAGGGGAACACATTGGGTTTAAAAAAATAAAATCAGCAGTCAATCTGAAAAAATTGTACCTTTTTTTTTTCTTTTTCTTTTTAAACAATGAAAGTACTGTACATTAAGCCGAACATTCTCTCATTTCCTGTTTCGAAGCGGGGCTTTTGGATGAACGCACTCGGCGGTCCGGGGGCATCAAAATCAGTTTTCCCCCCCGGACGCGCGCGCGCGCGGGCGCATTTGGGCATTTTTCGAATCCCACGTGACGATCTGGTCCAACATCGAGCAAAACATTCTGCAGCTTGCTGGGATTGGAACCCAAAATGTGTGTGCGTGTGTGTGTGTGTGTGTGGAAGCCCTGGGTGATGTGATGGCCACTAGCTGCCGGAAAGTTTACAGTCCAGTCTTCCTACTTTCGTGTGGGCCCCAAAAAATGAAAAACCAGGAGGAGGAGGAGGAGGAAGAGGAAGCCCTTAACGTGACGGCGATTTGAGTTTGTCATGGCTTCTTCGCGTCTCCAGCGCATTCCCGCATACAAACGCTAGCAAAAGGGAGGCAGTTGCTGCAAACTCGCGCCAGATTCAAGATAAACAAATATCAATGACAACTAATTGAAGAGGATGATGAAGAGGCGGCGTCCTCTTTGCTAACAGAATGAGTGGAAGACCCAAAAGGAAAACATGTCGTGGCGTTTTTTGCATGGAAAGGAAACGGCATTGTGATGAACTCATTCACTGCCATTGACGACTATAAACGTCAAAAATTAATTTGAATTATTTTTATTAGTTTAACATTTTTTTTCCACTTTTGTTAACAAGAGTATGAAAACCTAGACATTGTTTTAAAAAAAGGAAAAGATTATTAAAAAATTAGGGGCCTCACGCGATTAAAATTTTTAATTGTAATTAATCGCATGACTTCAATAATTAACTCACGATTAATCACAAATTTTATATCTGTTCTAAATGTACAATATTTTTCCCCCACGTTTTCATACTCTTGTTGACAAAAATGAAAAAAAAAAAAAGTTAAACTAACTTTTTTTTACGTCTATAGCCGTCAATGGCAGTGAATGAGTTAATAATGCATTTGTGGACGATGAGTTGAAAGGAACCAGAATTGTAATGACAAATTTCATCTGTATTCTTTATTTGGTTGTTACTAACATAACTTGAGATTTTTTTTTTTACATTTTGTAGAAACTTTATTAGGATGTAGTGACGTAATGGCGGCAATGTGAAGCGCGTGTAAAGAAAGCAAGTTAAGTCTCGTTGCGTTCCTAAAGAAACAACATGCGATCGGGAGAGAATTAATCTCCCGGTTATGTTAGTAACAACCAAATAAATATAAAGTTAATTTGTCATTATAATTTAGGTTCTTTTTGAGCAGAAAAATCCATCTCAGTGGGCGCCCATTTTGTCTTGTACATGCTGTCGATTAAAAATGACATCACAAGGCCAAAGGGCTCAGCTTGGGACCGTCACATGACCAAACCAAGAAAAAAGGCGCGCTGTGATTGGTCGTTACCCGTTTCTTAAGCAACTGCGATGTCAATTTCAGTCGACGGCAAGTGGCAGTACAAGACAAAATGGCCGCCCCGAGACGGATTTGTCGGCAATATTGGTCAGAACGCTTTTTCGACGAGTGGCGACATATTGCCGATCATTTTAAAACAAGACCTCGTTGGAGCAAACATTCACGAGTGACGTCACAACATTCCCTCTCTCAGTAAAACTCTCGCAGGTTCCGAACACACAAAAAAAAACACACACAAAAAAGACTTGCCCTCTGATCAAATAACCGTTCACACAACATCAATTGCAAACACTCACAGGAAAAAATACACACACAAACAACTCCTCTCACATAACACATTTGCACACAGCAACATTCCCACTCAAACAAAACTCGCCATAACACAATCACTCTCTCTTACAGTAACATACAAACACCCTAGTAAAAAAACATCTCACATAAAAATACTCTCGCACGCCCACAACCATACTCACTCATTTACACTAAAATTCTCCTACACTCTCTCACATACAAACTCTCACTCGTTTACAGCTCTCAAACTCAAGACCACTCTCACATAAACCGTACTTTCACTTAGAAACACACATGCAAACACTCTCACAAAGCACATACACACAAATACATCCTCACAGAGTAACCACACTCCTCTCACACAATCACATTCTCTCAATAAAAAACTCCTCTCACACATCCACATGCATTTTAACTCTCGGGGTAATGCGCACGCCTCCACAGTCCGAAAGCACTTTAGGAGCCGATGCAAGTGGAACAGACAGGATGTGGGTGGACAGGGGGGGGGGGGGGTCTCGTGTGGGGGAGGGCGCGGATGGATCAGCTCCTGCCTCGGAGACTGTCGTGGGGGAGGTGAACAGGCGCACACGCACACACGCGATTTTTCGCCTGAGCTCCAAGCAGAGACAATGTGCTCACTTTTCCAGACATTTGGCATCGCTTGATGGCTACGTTGGGTCTATCAGGCCACAAGATGGAGGATTTGGGGGGTCGGGGGTCACCGAATGGGGTCAACGGCACGCAAGAGCAAAGCCAAACAACGGGATTCCTGTCAAAGGTGTCAAACTCACGTCATTTTGAGGCTTTTGAGGCTTCTTGCTCAAAACGTCGCCAGATGCCGAAACTTTTGCTTTTGTTGGTCCCAAGTGAGTTTGCAAAATAAACGGAACGACCTTTGACTTCTGATTTCAAAATGGCAGTTGCCGTTCTACTTACTTCAACTTTAGTGGATGACTTTGAATTCAAATGAGCTTTCGTTTTTTGTTTTATAAACTACGCACAGCTCCCAAATTCTAAAGCGGCGCCTTGAGATACGAGTGACTCGACTTAAGACTTTTTCAAGATCTGAGCATCGTGTAAACGGATGACGCGACGACTGAATTCATAAATATTCTTCAAAAAAGAAGCTCCAAGTTGAACACGTTGAGAGATAACAATTTTCAGGGGTGTATGTTCTTTATCCCCTGCAAAGAACCTATTCCTACCATATGTACATTTGCATGTCCGACCAGTGTTTTGCGTTAGGAGCGTTGTCCAGGAACAAATTGACGTCGTATCTCAAGGCACCGCTGAACCAATATTGCAATTAGGAGCGCTTATTTAACGGAAAAAATGGCGAAACAGCAAAACTTTTTTTTTCTTCTTCTTCTCCTCCATTCTGTGCTATCGGTCTTAACGCGTGGCCCGTGACAAGAATGAGTTTGACACCCCTGGATTGAGCGCGAGCGAGTAGAAAAGTGCAGGCCTCATCTGACAGCGACATGGAAAAATATTTGCCAAGTAGAAAAAGGAGTCCAAAGGAAAGACTGCGAGAAGGAAGAAGAGATGCGCGGGTTCCAAAACGAAGGCCTGAAGAGAGATAAGACACTAGTTTCGCCAGCCACACGTCGTCTCCAAATCAATCCAAAATTATTATTATTATTATTATTATTATTCGTCAGCATCATCGTCTCTAGTAATGCTTCATTTATTATTGTTGTTGTTGTTATTATTATTATGACGGTCCACTTGTTGTTGAAGGGAATCCACGTGACCCTTCGCCTCGCTTCCCGCCGGCTGGCCCGGCTTCGCTCCCGCCGCCATTACGAGAAGATGCGTATGCACTGCGTGGTGGGCGTGTGGCACACGGGGCACTCGGGTTCGGCCGACTGGCAGATCTGCCCGGCGCACTCCATGCAGAAGAGGTTGTGGCCGCACGGCACCAGCGCGGCCGTCACCTCGCTCTCAAAGCACACGAAGCAGTCCCTGTTGACGCCGGCGGGCCCCGCGCCCGCCAGGCCCGCCGCGCCGGGGCCCGGCCCGCCTTTCAGCCGACTCAGCATCCCGGAGCTGAGGCCCACGCCGCCCTCCGAGTCGGTGGGCGAGCCGCCGGGCAGCGAGGACGCCGAGCACGAGGAGTAACCCGTGGACGAGCCGCCCGAGCTGGAGCTGGAGCCGCCCGAGAAGGAGCCGGCGCCGGCGCCGCCTGCCGCGCTGCCCGACTGCAGCCAGGAGAGCGTGCTGAGGGGGTCGCTCTGGGCGCGGCGGGCCAGCGGGTGCTCCAGGGGGCCGGCGCCGGCGTCCTGGGGCAGCGTCGGCGACAAGCGCGGGGTGATGGCGCCGCCGCTCAGGCCGCTGCTGTTGCGGCGGAGCGGCGGCTGCGGGTGCGAGTGCGAGTGCGAGTGCGAGGGGCCGCCCGACTTGTTGGCAAAGGGGGCCCAGATGTTGGAAGCGCTGAATTCGAAGGCCAGTTCCTCCGAGGAAGGGAGCGGCGTGGAGTCGCCGCCGAAAGTGAAGCCGCCGCCGGCGCTGCTGGAACCCGTGCTGAAGGGGCTGGTGGGGCTGGCGCCCTCGTTGCCCTTGCGTCCTCCGCCGTAGCCTTCGGAAGTCATCCCGCCATTGTGCGCGTGATAGGCCACCGAGGAGGACATCTTGCGGTTGACCGACATCTGGATGGCGGCGGGCGGCGGCGAGGGCGGAGGGGGCGGGGCCGCGGAATGGTGGTTGCTGGCCCGGGACCACAGGGACGCCCCCAGGCCGGCGCCCAGGGCGCCCAAGCCTTCCAGGCTGACGTCCGTGCCGTTGGTGTGGAAGTCGTTGTCTCCCTGCAGGTCGACGAAGGTTCCGGTCCTCAGCGTGATGTGGGTCTCGATCTCCTCCCGGGCCCGGTCCACGTTCTCGGGCATGCCGGTCACCTCGAACACGGGGTCCTTCTCTCGACTGGGCGTCACGATGTAGGTGTGGGTCTGCTGCTGGATGCGCTTGATGGTGGCGCCCTTCGGACCCACAACCAGACCCACCACTCTGTAGGGCACACGCACCTGCGACACAAACACAAGCAAGAAAGTCAGTGCTTCTCAATTATTTGCTTTTAACGCCCCCCCCCCCCCCCCCCCCCCCCCGGCACAACAATTTTTGGGAAGGGCCCCCAAATCTCCACCACGACTACAAATTGTATCATTTGTCTACGAAATTGTTTTAAACGCGCCAATGCAGAACATTTCGGCTAGACCAAATAAAATACATCAATCAGATGATGAAACCGCCACTGCCACCTACTGTCGTGGATGTGCAATTACAATTTATTCTAGTACCAAGAGAGGAAAAAAATGTTCACTATGTGCCAAGCTTCTTTCTGTCTTTCTGTAAAACGAGTCGAGTTCACTCAAAATTTTCAGCTGCTTGTCTTACGAACAATTAGTGCAGAAATTATTGAAACCCCGAAAAGTTGGACGCGTTAATTCAAAAGTTTAAAGAAGGTCACATTAAGTTGACTTAATTTAAGGTCTTTGTGAAGCGTGTATATAAAATGATGGGGCTCAACAGATAATCGATTTTTTTTTTGGTGGCTGATGTCAATTCTGATATTTGGCAGAATAATATTCAGATCATTGATTCATCAGCCTGATTTTTATATATTCAATCAAATAACTTTTGACATGAATGACAATCAGAATATTTGACTGTTTTACGTCACGCTTCACTGTATATTTATCCAAATTTATAAACCGAGTGAAAAATTGACAAGAATTAGCCAAATTTACTAATTTGGGGGTGATGGGAACGTTTGAACGTCATTACTTTTGTTTTATGTCACGTATCGACGTAAACAATCAGCCATTTTGAAATAGCTAATACGGGCTTAATTACTGTCCAACAGATCGGGACCAATAAAACACAGACAACATTTTACAGTAATTTAAAGCAAATAAAATCAAAATTAAAAAAATTGATTGTTTTTACTGGAACGTTTGCCCTAAACTACTTTTTGCTGTAAAAACGTCGACTCTTGATCAAATTACATACAAAAATACCTTCCACAATTTGGGGGCAACAAACTCCAAGGCTCTTTTTGCCTTGAGCTTTAAATTAGAATTTTTAGAAGGCAGTCAAGCAGTACCTGAATGGTTGTTTGTCCAGGGAGGTGCGGTGGTCCAGGAAGTGAGCCCCCTCCTCCTCCTCCTCCTCCTCCTCCGCCGCCGCCTCCTCCGCCGCCTCCTCCTCCTCCTCCTCCGGACCCTCCCGCTTTGCAACGGGACGCTCGTATCATAGAGAAATGCTCGGCCGCGGAGACGATCTCCCGCTTGGCCATTTCTACGTCCTCCCTGCGACCCGTCACGATGAAGACGGGCTCCTCGCCGCGGACGGGCGTCTTGATGTACGTGTTGGTCTTGGCGCGCAACGCTTTGATCTTACAACCTGGATGAAAGAGAAGAAAAAATAATCTGAAACACGCCAGGTTTAAGAGTACAACTCTGAAGAAAACTTAGTTATCCTGTTTGTGAAGTGCACAGACGCTGCAGATGCAAGGATGGCCACTAGGGGGAGTGCAAGATGATAAAATGATTGATATGCAGTGACGACAACTTCAGTCTTTTTGATGAAAAGAACAAGCACTGACTACATTTACTCTCTTTTTCCACTTCATTCGCGTGGTGGTAAAAAAAATAAAAAAATAAAAAAAATAAAAATAAAAAGCAACAGTTTAGAACTTGAAAACCTGTTAGTTGACACGCTAAATAAGTCAAGGTTTTTAATACACTTCTCAGATGAGCAAGAATGTCAAATGACCCAACAGACATAGACTGGTCTGGTCCACCATTTTCATTTCCATGTCTGGCCTGCTATAGCCAATGTGGGTCACGGAGCATGTGACTCGTAAAAAAAAAAAAGAAGAAAAAAAAAGTCCCGACCCTGTATGCATTAAAATAACGAAGACACTCAGCCTTAGTGTGGAAAGTGATCCGATAAAAGAACGGCAGCAAAACAATTGAGCAGTTCAAGAAGATAACTCAATTCCGATTCGAGAAGTATTTATACATATTTGTATGACAGATCGCACCTGATTAGGTGGCTGCAGTACTCGATGTCTTTCAAATCCAGGTTAAGTCTAGTAAAACGAATGTCTTGCCAGTAACAGTTTTCCACGGGTGCCAGTTTTGGCTTGTAGTATGCAATAACCCTTACTTGCAAAATACTGTGCTACAGTATTAATAAAACACTACCGTTGTCTTAGTCATTCTGCGTGTGCACTGAATTGTCTTCCTCTTAAGGACAAGCGTACTAGTGAATGAAACTGAAAGTGAATATCAAGGACAGGAGTCACCAACCTGGTGCTCAGGCAACCCTCAAGAAGCACATGGTTAGCCCGCAGACGTGTTCCAAAAATAGCAAACCAGTATATTGGGATTTTCTGGAAATGTGTAAATACGGAAGTGTATTGCATTCACTAAAGAAAAAAAGTCCAGAGTTTGGAGAAATATTTTCGGGGCTTTGTTTCTTCCAATATTTCTTTTTTTTTTCCTGCTTAGTATTTTTTCAGTTATTGGAATATTTAATTTTAGTTTTATATAAAAAAAAAAAAGTATTCAATAAACAGATTTTTTTTCTGAAAAACGGGGGGAAATCCCCCAAAAAAGGGAATAAACTTTGAAAAACATGAAAAATAATTCTGAAAAACAGGAAAAAAACATTTTTAAAAAACAGAAAATATTCAGAACAACTGGGGGGAAACCCATTTAAATAATTTTTTAATAATTTGAAAAACAAACTAAAAAAATTCACAAAAACAAAAAATTGCCACTCGAAAACTTTTGTTTGTTTTTTCAAGTGAATGCAACATGCTTCTGTGTATAAAGCATCATTTGAAAATGTAACTAGAATAATTTAATTTAAATTATTGTATTAGTATTTTATCTGTCACCTAATTGTGAACATAATATAAATAAACGTCACGAATTATTAATAACTAGGGCTGTCACTAACAAATATTTCATTCTCTTATTGATTAGTCAGGTAATTGTCCCGCTCCCTTTTCGAGACGATATTTTTTTCAGCCATTAATAAGAGTATCACAAACTGGTAGTCCTCCAAACTAATCAGTATCTTCAAAGTAGCTCTCAGCTTCAAAGATGTATTAGGATATTGAATACATGCTCAAATAAATGGCTTTCCATATAGAATACCTAAACACATACTTAAATGTTAATTTGTATTTCGAATAACCATTTAAAGGGGTATGTTCCAAATGAAGCCTCCTGCCAAACAAATTCCGTGCGCTGTGGCCTCCGGTGCACTGTGCCTTTAAACGATGACGCGTCATCCGGGCGACCAATAGGAGGCGCGGAGTGTGATGTCATTGTGGGAAGCAGAAAGCATGGCTTTTTCAAACAAAGAGAACAATGCTGGAAACGCCGCCGCGGCCGCAGCAAGCTACTCGGCGGCTAAAAAAAAAGCGCCAGCCGCCGTCGAGTGAGCGCGACGGGGACAAAAAGAAGGCGACGAATTGCGTCGGAAGGCGGGCAAACGCGGCGTCGAGCGGCGTCGGCGTACGGACGGGGCGAGCTGAAGCCTTTTTGGGTGCAGGGCGTAAACACCGCCCAAGTCCCGTGTTTGTGCGGCCGTCTGCTCCGTTTCCAGCGCCGCCAAAAATAAAAAGGCACAATCGCGCCGTTTAAAAGCGCACACAAAAAGCGACGGCTGACGCTCGCGTTTCACCAGAGTCCCCTTTTTCTCGGTTTATGATGCATTCAAAGCTCATTGAGCGCCATTTCCTTTGTTTGGTGCAGGCTGCAAGACATGTCCAGACTGCTTTGTCTGACCCCGTCCCGTCCCACCCCTCCCCCTCCCCCTCCGCTACCTGTCAAACTATTGTCCAAAAACCGTGTGAAAAGCACGCACTTCGTGTCGCAAATATGACAGTTATAATAAAATAAAAAGCAGTAGTGACCGAGCCAGTTTGTGTTTACACACACAGCACGCCGAGTGTGGAAACTAAAGTTGTCGGGGGGGGGACCGAGCACCCAAACAAAGAACCGCCGGGCTCCCCCTCCGCCAAACAAGCCCGCTCATCGGCTCACCTTGCCTCCCCACGATCTCCGCCACATGCTCGGAGCTCGGCACCGGCACGCACTCGGTCATGTTGACGCTCCTCTTTCGGTTGCAGAGGACCACGGCGCTTTGTTCCCCGTGGAGCATCGGGTGCGAGCCGCCGCCGCCGCCGCCGGTCATGTGGTAGCCGCCCGAGCCGTAGTACTCCGGGGACGGGGAGCAGGAGTCGGGCGAGTCCCGGGACATTTGGAGGTCCGCGTAGCCCTCCGAGCCGGGGGCCTGGGTCCCGTCCAGGGTGTCGACCAGCCCGCCGCCGCCGCCGCCGTCCACCTTGTCCAGGGCCATGAGTGACAGCTGGTCCAGGGCGAAGCGGAGAACCTCCTGGTGGTCCTCGTCCCGGGACTCTTGGTCCGTTTCTCGGGCCAGGCCGACCCCGTTGTGCTGGCTGCTGATCACCACGTCGTGGTCCATAATGTCGGGGTGGAATAAAGGGCTTGGCATAGTCACCCTCCGTGGATATCACATCAGATCACGGATGCTTGTTTGTCGGGAGTGAGCTCGCCCCACTTCTGAAAGGATAGGAAAAAAAAAATTGAAATCAATCAATCAAAGCCGGGGATGTTATGTTTCGGGGTGGGTGTCATCTTTTTTGGACGCTTTGCTTTGTCTTGTTTTGACTGACAACTCCGAGCATCCAGCTTTGTCGGGATAAAGGAACAGAGTGCTCCCTTGAAACAACATGCAATGCGTGTTCTGTCACCCACGCAAACAACAGCAAACGATACGTGTCGCCAGTCACTTTCATATCTTTTTTTTTTTTTAAATCAAAAAGGCGACGAAGTGTCACAAGTGCTGTTGTTAGCTCCGGCTAGCCAGTTAGCAGGCTAGCTCCTCCACACTCAGTCACGTTGCCGACCCCTTTGTTTGGGAGCTAAGCTAGCTCCGCTGTGGAACTCCTTTTTTAAAAACACACACGCGCGCGCGCTCACACTCGTCCGCAAACGTGCCCAAAGCGTCCCAAACTTACTTTTGTCCTCACTTTGTCGCCTCGCTCGCCCCCCGCTTTGCCGTCGCCTTGTTCCTCCAGGAACAGATGAGAAAAGTAAGCCGGGAACAAGGAGAGGAGGAGGAAGAAGGAGGGAGGGAGGAGCAGCCTTCCTTTGAGCTAGCACGTTAGCCGCCTAGCACGCTAAACAGGAGGGGGGGGGGGGGGTGGCGTTAAAACAAGAGTTGTCCAAAAAAAAAAAAAAAAAAAACGTTAAAAAGACGCCCGCCGATGTCTCTGTGCGAATATTCCTGAGAGTGTCTTCATGGTCGGGAAACCGCTGGCCCCGTAACCGAGCGTGACTTGGCGGTGGTGGTGGTGGTGGTGGTGGTGGGGGGGACAACAAAGTGGGATTCGGCGCTCCGTGACCCCGTTCGCTCTCTCCCGCACAGCCCGCTCGAGTGTGTCTCTCCGCCGCCTTTGTCTCGCCAGGCGCACGCCGCTCGCTCGCTCCGACGGCACTGACGTCAGCCGCGACACAACAATGGGTTCAAAGGCCACATGCGGCGATGGGGAGAAAGAAGAGCGTCCACGCAAAAAGCCACGGCTGCTGTCATTGCCGTGGTGTCCGTCAGTCCGTCCGTCGGGCGGGACCGGCATGCCTTTATTTATTCGTTTAAAAAAAACAAGCAAACGTTTTTTGTATGATCGTTCAAAGCCAGCGTTGAATTATGTTGTCTGCTTTAGCGGTTATTGGATATCATTGAAATGCAGCGTAATGTGTCATGTTCGCTTTAGTCCTCACTATTTAATGTGTGAGTAGATCTTGTGTCTTATATTTGCTCACTCACTACTAGTAAAAAAAAAAGTAAAAAAAAGTGTCCCACTTAAATGCAGTTAGTTAGTAAATGTGCTACATTTAGGGTCAGTGCATTTAGTAGCAGAAAGAAAAAGTTACTGGTCGTAACTTCAAAGTCGCCCAAAATGAATGACATGAAGATTTGTATGCAAAGTCTTATGAAATATTTATTTGAAATCCTTGACATACTCGTACGCTCTTTGTCCTCACTGGTAAGACAATTCATTGCAGTAATAGAATGACAAATCGATTGTCATTATAATTAATCAACTCGTTTGACAATCAATTTCTCACTTGTTTTACGGAATTTTATGGAATTGTCCAAATCCTCAAATTTTCAGCCTCTCGCCAGTAAATAAAAGATTCTCCCATTTCTGTAGTCGTCCATGAAAGCAGACCGATTATGTTTGCGTTGAATCAAAGTAAGACATTTGCAAACATCTGCTTATATTTTGAAAAACTGATCAACATTTCCCCCCCTTTTTTTTATGACAGATGTTACGTAAGGACCAATCAAGGAACTAAATCGTTCTTGATTTACGTCAACTTGAAATTAATTGAAAAAAAATCGGATTAATCGAAAAACGAATCATCATATTAATTGTTAAAATAATCATTAGTGACAACCCAAATTTCCTTCCACTGCTGTATGACATTTCTGCGCACTAATAGGAAAACGTTGGCACATTTGTAGGCTTTGCAATAAGTGCACGCCGTTTACCATTTACTCGTGGGACAAAGCTACTAGTGTGCCTTCTGTTGCTACTAGTACTACGACAGAAGCACTACATTTTGAACCAATTTATTTCACTAGTAGTACTACTACCACAAACTAGTCATCTCGTAGGGCAACTATAATACCAGTGAAGCATAACTTACTAGTGTGCGCTACTAGTACTACTAGTGAAGTGCTAGATGTTAACTGGTAGAACTTTATATCTAGTAGAATGTTAACGAGTAAAATGTAATATTACAGGCTAGATGTTAACTGGTAGAACTTTATATCTAGTAGAATGTGAACTAGTAAAATGTAATATTACAGGCTAGATGTTAACTGGTAGAACTTTATATCTAGTAGAATGTGAACTAGTAAAATGTAATATTACAGGCTAGATGTTAACTGGTAGAACTTTATATCTAGTAGAATGTTAACTAGTAAAATGTAATATTACAGGCTAGATGTTAACTGGTAGAACTTTATATCTAGTAGAATGTTAACTAGTAAAATGTAATATTACAGGCTAGATGTTAACTGGTAGAACTTTATATCTAGTAGAATGTTAACTAGTAAAATGTAATATTACAGGCTAGATGTTAACTGGTAGAAATGTATATATATAGTAGAATGTTAACTGGTAGAATTTCATGTTACTAGTAGCACACATGTTACTAGTGAGGCAAAACTATGCACAAGTAGACATCTGTGCGCTGCTAGTGAAGTTCTTAATGTTAACTAGTAGAATGTTATGCCACTAGTAGTACTAGTACATAGTTTTGCCTCACTAGCAACATGTACAGAGTGTACGACCTTTAGTTGGATGTGAACAATTTTGAAGAAACTGGTAGGGTTCAGGATGCTACTAGTGCGCGACACGTGCCTCCAGGCTGGATGCGGTTGTTAGTCGCGCAGCATGCGTCGCCGTAGTCTGAAAATGGCACGTTACCCTCGGCCGGACATTTTCGATGACGAACATCAAATACGCTAAACGCGCACGCAAGCTTCGGCGCCAAGAAGCAAACGCCAGGCAGGAAGGCCAAGACTGAGATTCGAACCCCCCCCAAAAGCCATCATATCAAATACAGCCATGTTCCAAAAGAAGTGTTTATTTAAACAATATGGATTCATGTACAGTAGTTAAGTATCAGTGTTTCTTACAACGTCGCTCGCCATTTTATAACATGACCTAAAAGTTATTGTCAAGCGTAACAAATATTTGCGAGCCGTCCAACGAGGTCGTCTCGGACATCTTCGCGACGCTTCTTGACATCACTTGGAGTGACGGTGGGGATAAAAAAAATAAAAAATAAAAAAAAAAAGGAAGAAAAAGACAAGACGCGCGTGCTGTTCGCAAACGGACGCGCGTTTACAGTACAGTGATCATCACTTACAGTTCACATGGAGCAGGTTGGCTTCAGCTCGTTTAGCAGCCGCGACGAAAACGACACTCGATGGAAAGCGCGCGGCACCCGACGGCGCTGCTGAAACTTAAGAGCACCTTTAATTCAAACATTTAAAAAAAAAAAAAAAAAAGCTTGTCAATTTGATTTGAGTCGAAGTAGTGACAAAAGAGGAAAAAAAAATCCTCCCGATTAATTGATGACTTCAGTTGTGGTAAATGACGTCAGAAAAAATCAGTCAGCACCGGTGGAATGATGGCAGCCATTTTGTGTACCTTGGCTATAACTCCTCCTTTTCCACCCGCTCGGCCCCTCCCCCCTCCTCCTCCTCCTTCTCCGCCGCCGCCGCCTCTTGCTGCTTCTCCTCCTTTTCTTCTTCTTCTTCTTCTTCTTCTAGCGCGCCGGGCGGCTCGACCCCAGCGGCGTCCTCGACGTGAGCCAACATATCCGCCATGAGGGCCTCCTCGAGCCGCCGCCGCACGCTCTGCACGAGGTCCTCCTGCTTCCTGAAGCACATCGAGCAAAAAGGGGAATTTCATTCGCGGGGCTTTCGAGCGAGGGCGGCGCCTTCCATTGTGGGCTGCGCGACTTCACGTCGTCGTTCTAAATTGCTACAGCAAGTTTGCGCTCTAGTAGTACGAGTTTACATTACTGCGCTCATGTTGAAAAATTTAACATTTCGTGCCCCCCCCCCAAAAAAAAAAAGAAGAAGAAAAGAAAGCATCTTTTACAGTCTCGTTAATGACTTTGCTTTTATACTAACAGTATTTGACTTGTTTTTTGTTTGTTTGCAGTTAAGACTTCAACAACCTTATTTTAACCATTGCTTTCACATTTAACACATTCAAACCCCAAAAAATGTTTTTTAATACTTTGTCCTTCACTCCCAAAACAAAGGGAAGATAATAAATAAAATACATTTTGGGACATTTAAAATCGATTCTGAATCGTACTAAATGAGAATCGATTTTTTGGGCACACCCCTAATATATATATATACATATATATATATATACACACACATTTATTGTTATTTTTATTTCCATTTATATATAATATATGTATGTTTTTATTTTCACTTTTAGTTACTTATTTAGACGCCTTCCATGTGGGCTGCGCGACTTCACGTCGTCGTTCTAAATTGCTACAACAAGTTCGCCGTTTGCGCTCCGGTCGTACGAGTTTACGTTACTGGACACGGTGGAAGCGCTCATGTTGAAAAATTTAACATTTCGCGCCCCCCCCCCCCAAAAAAAAACAATCGTTAATGACTTTGCTTTTATACTAACAGTATTTGACTTGTTTTTTGTTTGTTTGCAGTTAAGACTTCAACAACGTTATTTTAACCATTGCTTTCACATTTAACACATTCAAACCCAAAAACGTTTTTTTAATACTTTGTCCTTCACTCCCAAAAACATATTTATATGTTGTTGTGTTTTTTTTTAATGCTAGAGCATACAAAAGGTTTTGATACAGCTTCTGCCATGAAGAGGTGGCTTAAAGCGAGTGTAGTGATGACAAAAAACGGCCAGCGGGTGGCAGCAGAGTATAAGAGATCAACCGGGGCAATTTTGCAAAAAGTTATTTTTTGCCAATGTTTTTCAACAGGTTTGTGAATAATGATGAAACCTATGGAGGACCAAATTTGCAAAAATTCAAAATAAATAAATGACTACAAGTGAAAATAAAAATGGATGTATATATATATATATATTAGGGGTGGGATCTTTGAATGTCTCTTCTACGTCGATTCTATTCAGATTTTTGGGTGTGCGATTCGATTCAGAATAAATTTTCGGTTAAGGACGATTTTTGATTCACAATGATTTGATTCACAATGATTTTTGCTTCAATTTATAGATGTTCAAGGAATCGTAATGATCTACTCCAGTCTGACTCGCTAATGCTAATTAGCACGCTACTCGCGGCACTTTTATCACTCAAAAGAACGGCTCCACGCTTAAAAAAATCAACTTTTATTGGAATAACTTGATCGTGACTTTTTCCTTCTACTCTCTAATGTGGCTACAACTTAACAGTGTATTAGACCGCGTGGAACCACACTGCCCCTAAGTGGCCAAATCGGGTACAACATGAACAGCGCTCCCAATAAAAGGCACACACAAACAAAGGGAAGATAATAAATAAAATCAATTTTGGGACATTTAAAATCGATTCTGAATCGTACTAAATGAGAATCGATTTTTTGGGCACGCCCCTAATATATATATATATACATATATATACATATATATACACACACACACACACATAATATATATATATATATATATACACACACATTTATTGTTATTTTTATTTCCATTTATATATAATATATGTATGTTTTTATTTTCACTTTTAGTTACTTATTTAGTCATTTATTTATTTTGAAATTTGGCAGTTTTGATCCTCCATAGAAACGTAGCTACATTCTAATGCTAATTGCAGAAAAATCTTTCTTTAGGTAAGTTCCGTGCTCGTATAGCAGTAGAAGACAATATTCTGTGGGCCTCGCAAAATCAGTCAAAATCCAGTAAAACAGCTGTCGGGAGTGAAGGGGGTTGCTTCAGTGAAAATGGCTGCTGGGAGTGAGTTATGCTTTTATGATGGCAACAGTTTGCACCTGGAGCCGATTACGTTTGTTTACATTATTTCCCTAAATTGCTGACAAAAATCTGGCAGCCCAGCGGGCCCAGCGGGCCCAGCGGTTACCACATCTGCCACTAAGTTCTGAGGTTCGAATCTCACTCCTGGCCTTCATGTGAACAGTTCCTTTCGCTCGCCTTCCCAAAAACCACCACAATGTTTTTGTTCTGTGATTGTAACAACTTGGAAAAGCAGGACTCGAAACATAAAAAAAAAAAAAAACACAATGACTATAATGAGAATAAACTTGTTTTATAAAGTGGAAGACAAGACAAGACGACTAAGTTGAGACAAGTCGGAAGTCACAAGAAGTCTTTAAGGGGCGTGGCCTAGTGAATGACATCATCAAATATGTCCCGCCGCACGCCGAGCGACGCGGCCGAGCGCAATTCGAACTGACGCACAGTGGCGAGGGGTTCGGCAACTGCTGTCATCTGATATGTAGCTGCGGCTAAAAAGTGAGCTCGGAGTCTTGTTGCCGAAATGTGCGAGAGCAGTCAATGCATTTCGTAATCATTCACACGCTCTCCTACATTTTTTCCCCAAAGTTGAAAGATGACGCCTTTGAGTTAGTAGCATGCGACGAGTTCTGCTCATTTTTCACTTTCTTTTTTGGCATTTCATGTTTTTTGTTTTTTTGCAAACTGAACTTGATTTCTTCTGTTCGTGCACACGTTATTATTTGTCGGCTTAAAAAACACTCACTGACTTAATGGGTTTTTGATTCAAGACAACAAATAACAGCACATTGAGCTTCCCCAAAACACACGAAAGGAAGTTCTGAGCGTCCTTAAAAAGCACTTGGGCTGAAATTATTCCAAAATATAACCTGCCACTCAGTTTTAGGTGTTCATCACTTAACCAGCAGAGGGCAGTCATGCACCAAAAACATGCTCAGAAGAAGACAGGAAGTTAATGAGCTCATGTAGCTAACAGCTAGCTCTACCCTCGTTTACTCGTGGAATAACGTTGAAGCATCGTCTTTAAGTGACTTTTAAGACACTATCACATGTGTAATGTCGATATAATTATGTATGTGTGAACTAAACGGCAATCGCTAGCATGTAAGCGCGCTAATGCTAATCGCGATTGCTAACCGTTTAGCATAGGCTCATTTTGTTGGTGTTTAACAATGCATATGTATAGAAGATAATAAATTAGGAGTACTTGTATCCACTCAATTCAACTTACGCTTTCTTAGAAACGTCTACGAGTGACTTTGGGCCACAATTAGCAAATTGCCAGTGTCCAACCCAACCCCCCCCCCCAACCCCCCCCCCCCCCCCCCCACTCACGCAAGCGGGCACACCCACCTAATATCTTCATCCGTCACCACAAACGCCTTGCAGAGAGGCTGGGTGGTGTTGAGCCACACGCCCGGGTTCTTCTCCACGGCCGCCGTGAGCTGGCCCGTGACGGGGGCGGGGCTTGTGTGGAGGGCGCTAGCGATGGCGGACAGCAGCGTTTTGTCGGAACTCGCAGGTCCCACACCTGCGCACGGGCAAAAAAAAAGACCAAGACGCTTGAAAAGGCGTCACTTGGCAACCGGCGGGGTCGTTGTTGTTGTTGTTTGTTTTTTTTTCAACCGCGGTCACCTTGCAGGCCTTTGGGGAGGTCCATGGTCTTCACCAGCTCGTCTGCAATGTCAAAGGCACTTAACCCGCTCAGCTTCCTCTCCCAGAACAGCTGCGAGTGAAAGCACAAACTTCTAATGGGTTTCTCTTTCACGATCAATTCCAGCTGTGGTATTTCAACGTGCGAATAAAATCACAGCTGATAAAATGACATTATGATTTTCCGTTGACGGTGAACCCCCGTTGTGAAAATCCCCAATATAATATATTTCTCGCTTTTATTTATTTTTTTTAATTGCTTTATCACTCCCACACGCTTTAAACACAAACTTCTCATTTACTGGCAAAATATGAGAAACTGTCGTCAAACTATCATAAAAAGAAAGACTGCAAATCCTACATTTAAACCATCAGTATCTGTTCCAATTTCCTTAATCAATTCGATTTCAATTCACAAGAGTTCAGTTCGATAAAAAAATAAAATAAATAATCGATTCAACTCAGTTCAATCCAATTTCGATTATTTATGGAACATCAAAAAACTCCACAAACATGAAATTCCCAATTAAATTTTGCGGAGGCAGTAATTGGTTAAATGATTTCGTCTATTAATGAAAGCGGCACATCGTGTTGTAATCACTTAAATGTAACAGAAATATTGACATCAGCAAGGATGAGATGAAAATATTTTCAACAATTGTTAACAAATTAAAAAGATTCTGAATTGTCTGAATGTGCAATAAATCAGTTATTTCATAAATGTAAGAAAAATACTTTTAAATTCACGTGGACAGAAAACAAAAAACAAAAAAACAGTCAGATAGAAAAAAAATGGGCCTTTAAAATTATATTTTATCCAAAATAATCAAATCATGGTTATCAGGCTTGAAAATAAAATCCTTTCGATTTCATTTGATTCTTTAAAACCAATATGGAAATAACAACGGCAAGCTATTTTTAGAACCGTCCCGCAGGCTAATCAATGTGGACCTTTGGGGGATCGCTGGTCCTCAAATGGACCATTTTGGTGACTCCTGCAATCCACGATCGGGTCATTTTCAACTTTGAAACAAGCGCTCCCTTCAACACACGCAGCGCAGCAACACAACAAGACTCAAATCTGAACAAACGTGCAAACGACAGCTTGATCTCGTCGAGTCAAGTCATCAAGGTTGATTTTTTTCCCCCCCACGCGAACAACAATAACATACGGAATCAATTGCACTTGAGATTTTATAGCAACAAAAGCGTCCGAATTTGACCTTGATGCCGAATCATGAAAGCGGTGCACCCGCCTCACCTGCTTCGGTTGGTCCACGGCCCGCTGCGGGTCCGTTTTCACCTTGTTGCTCGGGTGATTTGTTACTTTGGTCACCGGCTGCTTGAAGATGGAGGCCGTCTGTCGAACGGGCAGCGTTGTGTTCAAGTCTGGCTTGGCCTTTTCAAAGCACACAGATGACAAACATTTCAATACCGGGATGATAATTTTTTATTTTTTTTTAAAGTTCATATTTACACTATTTTTGCTATTAGGACCGCGACTGGTGACCAAAATGTTATTAATCAAGAAAAACTGCCCTGTATTGCATAGCAACAGAATAAGAGCATGTTAATTGGATTTATTGAGTGTAATTGCTGTTCATACTGTACTGCATTCACGTGTTTACCTTTAAGAGGCGTGGCCTGGCGAGTGACATCAGAAAGTGGAGTCGAAAAGCACCTTACGAGTGTTCTCATTATTTGTGCGCATGCTTGACGGTTGGATACGTCGCAACAAACTGCAAGCTGAAAGTGCATTGGCGATTTTGGCTCTCCTTGCCCACATGCGAGGGCATCACACTGCCTTACCACTCATTTTTTCTCCCACTTAACTCATTCACTGCCAAAAATTCAAAAAAGAAAAAGGAAAGATTATTAAAAATTTGGGGCGGCAGGCAATTACATTTTTTAAATCGTAATTAATCACATGACTTCACTAGTTAACTCACGATTAATCACAAATGTTATATTTGTTCTTAATGTACAATATTTATTTTCTAGGCTTTCATACTCTTGTTAACAAAAGTGGGGAGAAAATGTTAAATAGAAATTGTTAAAATTATTTTTGACGTTTATAGCCGTCATTGGCAGTGAATGAATTAAAAAAAGAAGAAAAAAAAGAAAAGATTATTAAAAATTAGGGCCAGGCGATTAAAATTAAGCGTAATTAATCGCATGACTTCAACACTTAACTCACAATTAATCACAAATCTGTTCTAAATGTACAACAACAAAATTCAAGGTTTTCATACTCTTGTTAACAAAAGTGAAAAAAAAAAAAAGTTAGTTAGTTCAAATACATTTTTGACGTTTATAGCCGTCAATGGCAGTGAATGAGTTACCTAAAATTCTGGCTTTGACAACTTACACTCAACATGCAGATTGTTCAACTCGACACTCTTTATTTGCTGACACCCACGTCACTTACCAAGCTAGGCCCCGCCTTTTAAAGCTACGCACATGCAAAGTCACAGATATTACAGTAGAATGTGAGGATGATGACCCAACTGGACAAAAAAATAATAATAACTGCTTTTGTCTGATTACTTGATTAATCGATGGGATAATCGGTAGGATGCTATATTATCAAATTTGATGCTAAAAATGGGGCTGAAGTTTTTTAATTTTTATTGAAATGACAGAAAAACGTCTGAGAACTTTTTGACATAAACGTAACTTCAAGTCGATGTTAACGATAACAGCGTGTGTACTCGATTAAGACATGAATACGTAACACGATGCTAAGAAATGTCTGGGCAGCGTTGTCATGCTAATTTACGAGGTCCAATCAAAAATAAAGCCTCTTCTCAGCACAGCTACGAGTTTCCTAACATGTGCAATAGACTCATTAAATTCTTCCCTGTAGTCAAACAATAACTGAGTGCGGCGATGGAGCACCTTATACATCACTATTTATAGGCACGGTCAACTTTTTCTTTTGTACAAATGTTTATCTTTCTGGGACAGGAGAAGCTAAAAGAATATCCAAGAAGTTAAGCTTATTTCCCCCCCCCCCCAATGATTTACAATAATCTATCGTAAGAGTTCAAACGAGCGCAACAATGTGAAGATAGAAATGTTTGTTCTGGCCTGCAATGACTATCAAATATCTCAAATCATTTGATTGCTCATTCACTGGCACCCACGTCACTCACCAGGCCAGGCCTGCTTTTTAAAGCCGAAAAATACCTCCACCTCACATGCACGTTTCTGCGCTAATGAAATATATTTTTTTTAGCCGATGACTCAAAAAATATTCGATATCTTCAGCCTTAGCGTGGACCACTCTGGAAGACGCCATTTTGTGTTCCAGATCATAAAATCATTGCTAAAATATGTTTTGCAAATCTGGAGGGAAGAGTCTAAATGTTCATTCTCACCCGGATTTGGTGGCCGTGCCCACTTCGCTGGACTTTGGTAAGAAGTAAATGCGCGGCACGAGACTGGCTGGCCTCCTCCGTGTGAAAGTTGTTGGCTGGGGCGCGCACGGGGTGCGGCTTTGCGAGGACACGCCTGACTGGTACACTGGGGAGGAAACGCACACATACACAAAACTTGATGATGAGAACGAAAACGACACAAGGATTTATGACTTCAGTTTTTGATCGCGAAGAGAAATATTTACTTAACACGTTGCGGAGTGGGAAACGAGTTTGATCGTTTGAGGAGGCTCGGTTATGGCCGTCGTAACCGTTGGAGCTACTACACGGTAAATATCAAACATAATAATATTTTGCAATGAAAATAAATGAATATTTTTAGACTTGTTTTTGTCAAAGTATGACGTGTTTTTTTTTCTTCACGCGCTTTATAAACAAAGTTAGTAGTAATATAATTAGGGCTGGTTTTAAAAAAAAAAAATCTAATTCGATATCGAAACTTTTAAACATGGCTACCAAATGCAAATGTTGCCGTCTGTTATTCCAAGAGGAGTCCAGCGTTTGTGCCACTTTATTTACATAGTGCTGTGGTTGTAAGCGATTTCAATTATTATTATTTTTTATTGTTTCGATCAGGTCATGTTCAATAAAACATACATGATTCAATTTTAAAATCATACTAATGCACCAAGTAAGAGCAAGAAGTTTCTATTTGCAGCATTGATACTTCTGGAGAAAGGAATATGATCTGAACCCATACCCAGCCCTAATTATGATTATTATGATTATTACTTGTACGTCTGATTGTGGCCAGTTAGAGCAGCAACATCAGGTGTGACTTTTCCCGCCTTAGCAGTGCGATGACAGGTGAGCGAAGACGTCAATCAAACACGTCCACGCCCACACAATGTTCATCAAGTCAAAGCATAGCAATGGCTGCTCATGTTGAGCATATTGACGAGGAGGAGGAGGAGGAAGAGGAGGAGGGACGAGGGGGCACGTTGCTAGGACGACAAAACCACGAACATGTTCTAGCTAACATTATCCATAACACGTGCTTATTTATTACGTGCATATAATCCCCAGTGTTGTTTTGTGCGCGTCGACATGAAACCAGCACACGAATGCATACCCATAACTCGATCATGGGGTCCCACACAAAGCGAGTTAGTGAGCTTTTTCTACGATAACTCAAGTAACAAATATCGAAGCGTATTCACAATTAAAAAAGGTGTAAAAAAAAAAAAAAGACCCTGTGAGAGTTTTGTTCCGAGCAGCCGACGTCGCTCAAGTCAAGCGTGTGTAAACAATGAAACTTAGCTAGCTAATCAAGCTAGCGCGGACGGCAGACCGCGCCAAGTACTGTACGACTAAATATTCAACAAAAAGTCATGTTATTGTGCATAACAAAGCTACAAACAAGCATTTGGTTATCTCCCAACTCTGGAGTTGGGAGAACATTCGTTAGGTTTGCAAGACGCGTGTACGCATTTCCTGCTGCACAAACTTTCATTGAAGAGGAGAAAAAAAAAAAACTCCCTCCGGTGTAAAAACATATCAAGTCCTACTCACCTTTTGCGTTCCATACTCCCAAACGTCCCCGTTCGGCGTGCAGGCCGGCTCTTCAAAAGTGGCAAATGTCAACTAGCAAGCTATGCTAACAACGCTGTCATGAATTTGCACGGTGAGATTTGTTTATCGATCACCATTCCTCAGGCAGGACCTTTCCACGCCAAGATTACTCCGCCCACCACGTCACCTCCCTCGATTGTACTGTAAATCCATCCGCGGCACTCACTTGAACTAGTGCGGAAGTGACGACGGTGAAAAGCGGAAAGGAGGGGTGCCCAAACCGAGGCCCGGGGCCCCCAGCGATCCGCGAGCTGGAGCTTGGCGGTCCGCATGTGTAAATAATTGTGTTTAAAAAAAAAATTCACGTAATGTTATGGTTTAAAAAGTTTACAGCAAGTACCACCATCATGTATTCAGTTGAAATAATTTGCACACAAAAGTGTAATCAAAATTTGACTTGAATACGTTTGAAACAAAACATAAGGACTAAACACAAATGCATCACACATCCTTTCCACTTTGTTTTTGCCAATATTACAACTTTTTTCTTAAAAAGATGCACTTCTATTCTCATAATTTTTGTCTGGAAAAAATTGCTACCCTAACATTAAAATGAGGCCCATCCAACCATTCATTTACTACTGCTTATCTGGGGTCGGGTCGCGGGGGCCAGTGATGGCAAAATGAAGCTTCATGAAGCATTTGCGATACTTTTTGACTCCTCTAGATGGTGCTCTTGGTTTAAAGATAAAGGCAAGTGCAATGAAAATGGATTACATTTGCATTGCATCTTTGAATCATGAGTGCCATCTTGAGGAGTCAAAAAGTATCGCAAGTGCTTCATGAAGCTTCATTTTCCCATCACTAGCGGGTGCAGCAGCTTTAGGAGGGAAACGCAGACTTCCCTCTCCCCAGCCACTTCAACCTGCTCCTCCGGCGGGATCCCCAAGGCGTTCCAAGGCCAGCTGAGAGACATAGTCTCTCCAGGGTAGTCCTGGGTCGTCCCCGGGGCCTCCCGCCGGTGGGACAACACCTCTCCAGGGAGGCGTCCGAACCAGATGCCCGAGCCACCTCAACTGGCTCCTCTCAACGCGGAGGAGGAGTAGCGGCTCGACCCTGAGTCCCTCCCGGATGACCGAGCACCGCATCATCTGCAAAAAGCAGAGATGCGATACTGAGGCCACCAAACCGGACCCCTCAACGCTTCAGCTGCGCCAGAAATTCTGTCTATAAAAGTTATGAACAGAATCAGTGACAAAGGGCAGCCTTGGCAGAGTCCAACCCTCACTGGAAACAAATTCGACTTACTGCCGGCAATGCGGACCAAACTCTTGACATCGGTCGGACAGGGACCGAACAGGACTTCCCGAGGGACACGGTCGAACGCCTTCTCCAAATCTACATAACACATGTAGACCGGTTGGGCTTTCCTCTCCCGAGACGGCGGACGGTGGACCAGAATTTCCTTGAAGCCGTCCGGAAGTCGTTTTCCATTTGGCCTCACCGAACTCCTCCCATGTCCGAGTTCTTGCCTCAGCAACCGCCGAAGCCGGATTCCGCTTGGCCAGCCGGCACCGGTCACCTTTCTCCGGAGTCCCACAGGGCAAAAAGGCCCGATCGGGCTACTCCTTCAGTTTGACGGCATCCCTTACACCAGCGGGTTCTATCGGCCGCCTCGACAATGGCGGCGCGGAACCTGGTCCACTCGGACGCAATGTCATTTTTTTATTTTTATTATTATTATTCCTACAGCATTTAGGGCTATATGTAGTGGTAATGTTTAATTGGGGCAAGATTTATGAGGGGGTTGGGGTTTAAAAAAGTCCCCCGAGGCCCAAAAGTTAAAGCTAAAAGAAATTTCAAGCACATTCTAAAAAACAAGGTCAAAATAACGATGAAGCTGCAAAGACTCAAGACGGAAACATGATCGACATTTCATTCCTTATGTTGAACTCAAAAGTAACTCAAGTACTTCAAATCAACATAAGACATTTCACATTCTTTTTTATTTGTTCCTCTTCCAGCGCAGTTTGCTTGAAGGGCAGCTCAACATTGTGTCGACATTTGGCGATTTAAATAAATAGCAGACGCCAAAAAGTAGACGTGGCAAGAAACAAAAGTCCATATTCCTTCCACGCCAAGTATTTCGGGTTGAGGCGGAACTGCTGAGCTCCACCTGCATCGCAGCCGATGATGATGATGATAATGATGATGATGATGATGACGAAGACATTTTGGTGCATCAGGATAAAAGGAGTACATGCTGTCAAGAAAAAAAGATCACACGTGTGTCAAAATAGCTCAATAAGAGGGCATCTCTTCGTTATTTGGGGAAAGGACATATTTTCTTTTGGCAGCCATCTTTAGTCACTGTCAATTCATTACACACCATCCATCCATCTATCTATCATGCAGAAGGACATAACGCCACTAAAGTGGTTAAAACCACAGCCTGTTTTTAATCAAGTGACCTAAAAAGGCTGCTTAGTGACCATTTAAAATTCATGCTTTGTGCTTATAATTTATTCACGTGCAACAATCATGATTCGCGCGAATTGGTCTTTTATGCACACCAACAAATAGTGACACCCAATTTGACCTCTTGTATAAAAACAAAACATTGAGTGTATAATCAAATCTATAAACAAGCACAGGTAATAAAACATTTCAAAAGGGCCACGTGAGAAATTAGAATGGCCAACGTGCTCTGCTAATATTAATTTTATGAAGTGAACTATTCATAAGAAACATATTTTCAGGTTTTACTTATGTAAATATGGAATATACTGTTATCATTAGAACATAAACATTCTATATAATTTCTAAATACACGCACGCACGCACGCACACATACTCACCCACACACACACACACACACACACACAAAACAAACAAACAAAAAAAAAATATATATATATAAAAAAAATTAAAAAATAAAAGAGCAATGATGATGACATTTCCGAATGAACAATACTGAGCTCTTAAAAAAAAAGAAGAAGAAAAAAAAAAGAACATAAACATTCTAAACTAAATTATAAGCGGTCATTAAAATGGCATGTAATGCGTTACTGGCGATGCCTTGAGATACAAGTTGAATTTGTACCGTTAACACTTTAATTAACTTTCCCCATTGAAATGAATGCAAATGCCATTAATACATTATTAAATATTTGGCCAAACTGCTGCTCATTATGAAGTGCGTGGAATTAAATTTACTGCCACCACATAGCGATCGTATCGTATCTCAAATTTGCACTTACAAGTCAAAGAGAAAAAAAAAGCATTCTAATGATGACTCATATTTTTGAAAAAAAAAAAAAAAAAATACACACCAAGTGGGGTCACTCAAGAAACCGCTGCATTTTTTAAAATTTATTTAAAAATTAAATTCACTGCCACCACATAGCGATCGTATTGTATCTCAAATTTGCACTTACAAGTCAAAGAGAAAAAAAAATCATTCTCATGATGACTCATATTTTTGAAGAAAAAAAAAATACACACCAAGTGGGGTCACTCAAGAAACCGCTGCATTTTTTTAAATTTATTTAACGTACTTATCTAGCTAAGGCAATGGAGGACAGATTGGAAGGACTGTGAACTTGTGACTGTGAAGACAAATTCCTTGTGTGTTTTGTTTTTACATACTTGGGCCAATAAATCTGATTCTGATTTGTACGAGAGTTATAAGTAGTAAAGTACAAATCAAATCAAACTGCTAGCTAGCTAGCTAGCTAGCTAATTCCAATGTAACATGCCGGTATTGAGCATTTTCTGCGCTCACCCGATTGCCACTATTGGTCTTTCTTGAACTTGCCGCCGATGTACGGAACATAGTCCAAAAAGAGTCGCCAATCTGTGAAGTGGACCACAGCTACGCCACCCACTGTGCCCCAAACAGCCAGTGTCGGTATCCTGAGAACAAAACATTGAACACATTTACATGTAGTTCTATTGCGTGTTATCCAAGTATTTCCCAATCTTCATTGAGCCAAGGCACATTTTAAAAGATAATGGGAAATGCTCCAAAACTTGACCTGATCAATAATCTTGACATTACAACATGATAATAATAACAACAATAAACACGTACAATCAGGGTATAAAAAGTACATCAATATATTTTTTAAATCGAAAACGTCAATGTTAAATTCCTGACGTTGATGACCTCAGCTAGGCTAAATGCTAACTGCTAGCTTGACGAGTTAAGAAGCTTCCGTCCGTGAAACGCTCACCATTCAAATGTTGTTTTTGCTTTTCATGAAAAACAAAGTTTGCAAACCAGAACCTTACCACGACTTAGCAATGGACACATATTTCTGTCCGATCACTTTGCTCAACATTGTTCTTGCGTCCTCCTCGTCCTCACGCGACGTGCAGCGAGCAGGCAGGGAACTTCCGTTTGTGGTTTGCTCACTTTTCAAATCCACGCAGAAAGGCGACTTCTGCCCTCTAGTGGACTCATGGCGTTATGGCAACTTACAATTTTTATATATATATATATATTTTTTAAACATGTTAAAAATCACTTTTACGTTATTTTAGTTATTATAGGAATGGATAGAAAAGCATAATTTATTTGTGAGAAATAAAGAACTGGAACAGCATAATAATAAAAATGTAAAGTACAAATATTACAAGAAATTAGAAAATCTGTCAGGAAAAGCCTGCTAGAACAGCTGAAGATCTGGGTGAATAAGAACACATGATCTCATCTGTGAGTTTGACCCTCAAAGATTTTTTTTTTTTTAAATTTCATTTGAGATGTACAGGTTATCGGTTACATGCTTGAATATTTTTTTGATATGATTCATCGTGGACTTATTTTATAAATATCACAAAGCTGGCATTTGAACATGGGTGTGTAGACTTTCTATATCCACTGTGTCTGTATATGACTGCAAAATCCTTTTGTGAAGTGTTTCATAGGTCAGGTTTATGAGACAATGAGACAGTGAGCTCTGCTATTAAAAATGGCACATTTATTACTACATTACTGTTATATACACAACAGCTGTCAATATCTACTTTATATATAAAAATAGGAAACTGGAGGCACTTTGAGGACAAAGCCTACATAGATATTGCCCTCAAATATTCATGAAGACAGAAAGAGCTGTAGCAAGTCATTTGTTGCGGATGACAACGTTTTCAAATAAACAATATTGTGTTTTCATACTTGCACGATTGTAGAAAAATGCTTTACATAAAACATACGTTCTTTTCTTTTTTTTTTGCATTATCGGAACAATTGTTTTTAGATGAAAATCAACTCATGGGTTATTCAAATGACACAAAAGGTAAACCAAATGTTGTTTTTCCAGCCGATGCATCGTACAGCGGTTCGTTCCTACGTTTACGCGACCGTCCAGGACAAACTCATATTCAAACATAATCAATCCACAAATGAAAGGTTGAAGTAGGATTCTGTGTCCAAAAGTTGTGGCATCAATAAATTCCTGTTGACGTTCTTGGGACTCGCGCGTCGAAGCGACGTTCCATAAATCATACCGTGCGATTATGCGCGAAAACGCAAGTCTTCAGGCACTAGTGAGCAACCGTCATCAAAGAAAACGACTAAGGCCGCCCGTTATGCATTTGTTTGGATGAATTCTCTTATCGTGACGTTAAAAAGGTGATTGTGGCGCCGACGTGTTTCACTTTCAACTCAACCGGCGTAAAACAAAGAAATCCAAATAAAAATGGCGGCGTTGCACCGAAACAAACAAACAAAACAAACAAAAAAAAGTATAGATAATAATGATCACAACATGTGACAATACAAGCCAGAATTTGTCATTTCTAACATTTCCAAGCACCTGGCACAACACAAAACGGCTCACTTTTGTTCCCGCAAATTAAAAAAAAAAAGTCTTCAATTTAAACAATGTAAACAAAGAAAGAGCATTCCAAAATGAAACAAAAACAAAAAAAACACACCCCACTAACTCTTAACTATCTTACAAAGAAAACAAAACACGTTAAGCAATTCTACAAAAGGAAGATCCTTACAAAGAGGCTTTGCAGTTGTTCAAAATGGAAAAAATAACAACAATAATAATAATAATAATAATAATAAAAAGTCAACCAATGGCAATCGAGTAAATGAACAAAGAAAGAAGCCTTACAACTCACCGTCCCTTTTAATACTCGATTCTTTTTTTTGTCCCACAACACAAACTTTGCGAGATGAGCTCGTCGCTGGAAGTTGTCGACGACCTCGTGATAAATTGTGACCTGATTGGTCCGATCACAGAGGACAGCTGGAGACTTCCAAAACTGGCAACAAAATGGACCCCCTAAGTAATCGTTTGTCATCTGCTCTACATGCTCCATAGTAAAAAAAAAGAAAAAAAAGAAACGTTTTTTGTTGTTGTTGCTAATAACAATTTGTGGTGTGATGGCTACATAGTAAATTATGTACAGTAAATTTGACTCTCAACAGAGTCGATTTGGTCCCACACAGTATTTTTTAGTATGTATGAGAGAATTTGCCTTAAGAGATTTTGACTAAATGTTACAAGTTTATTTAAAAACAAAAACAAAACAACCTTCAGCTTGGGAGACACTTGCCACCAAAAGGAGACAAAAAACAATAACGTTAACGAAGATTCCAGCCAATCGGTAGGAGCTGCATGGCTCAGAGAGGAAGTTGTGGGTTTGTTCCTCAACCCTTGAGTGACTTTTGTGTTTGGCTCTCTTCTAAGTGTACATTTTACTCTGTTTAGAGTGGGACCAAATAGACTGTTTAGAGTCACATTTACTGCGATAAGAAAGAATGTTAACAAAAAAAAAAAAAAAAAATGTCATTTTGCTAAAATAACAACAAATGTCCTCTTTGTGAGTGGAGGCGTCCAGGACGGCTGCTAACGAACACCTGCTGCAAGCGACAGCGGCGCGCGGACATGCAGACGCTCTATTTGTATGGAAGCCCCGCCCACCAGAGGTGGCAAATCCAGGTCCGGAAAGTGAAATTCCCTTGCCACAGTTTGGCTTTAGCTCCTAGTGCTAGCTAGCTAGCTAGCTCGCGCCCTAGCTCGCTCCCTAGCTAGCTAGCTCGCTCCCTAGCAGGTAAACAAGCACCATGGGAGCTATCTCGTGAGCTAGCTAACTAGCACCTGAGGCTAAAGCCCAACTGTGGCAGGGTTTTTTTACTTTCTGGACCTGGATTTGCCACCCCTGCCGCCCACATATGGAGACGGGCTTATCCGTGGAGTTGAGGCTTTCCTCAGTGGTGCCGCGACCTGAGGCAGTCTGTCGGTTCCACTTGCATGGCAGTGAGTTTTGTGTGGGATCCACCGTTTGCCAGGAGGGAAGAAACAGCACACGGAAGCTCACCAGCAGCCCCCCCCCCCCCCAACAAAAAAGAAGTGTTGCCATCTCTCTGACTATTTAGTCAATCTATGGTAAGATGCATCTAAGACCTCCTTTTACATATTATAACGAGAATACAAAATCCCCGTCTTTGCTCACAGGACAAATTGATTCCAAAGGACGATTTGATCCAAAAAAAACAAGTTTGCTCCCAACATATAAAGCGTTTTTTTTTTCTTCCCTTCCTTTTCTCGAATGTCTTACCAAAACTTGATCATACGAAAGTCCCCACCCACCTCAGTGTCCTCGAGTGAAAATCATGTCAATATGAGTACACGGTTGTCTCGCTCTGGTTCGATACAAGTGTGCTTTGTTTATCGCTGTGGCCCCTTTTTGACGTTGACGAGGTGCCGTGTGCCTTCCAGAATCTGCACGGAGGTGCATTAAGGCCACGTGTTCAAACATCTTCTAGTTAACAGGAGCTGGAAGGAAAAGATTTGGAAAATATGTGTTGGGTGCATCTGCACAAACATAAGAGATGAAAATAACAATACAGTGGTGCTGCGACTTACGAGTTGAATTTGTTTCAGGACCGAGCTCGTTTGCTCACATATGAAATCCCCGTTCGCTACTTTTCCGGTGAAATGAACTCAAATGATATTCATGCGTTCTTGCTCCCCTAAAGCACTAACATTTCTCTGTTAACATGTTTTTAATCATGAAATATTGGGGTGTCTGTAAAATATAAACCGACAACAAAAAGTGATTTAAAAAATTTTTTTTTAGTTGCTATGATGCTATATTTTGTTTTTTAAACTTAGAAGAGAAAAGATATGCAAAATGTGCTTACGTAGAGTGGCCTCCAAACGAGACTAGGGCTTTCACTATTGATTATTTTTAGAATCGATTATTCCATCGATGAATCAAATAATGGGACAAAATGTTATTTGACATAAAAAAAAAAAATTCCCCTAATTACTGTTTATTACTTAATTATTGTTGTCCCTTTAGTATTTTTTTGTGATAAAAACCAACAAAATATCAATTCAACAATATCAATGAGAGGAATTGATGTTGTACTTGCCAACATGTTTGAAACAAATTCAGTCACTGGTTCAGTCATTGTTTTCCAAAGTAAAAGTAAATGTTTGCAAATGTCTTAACTTGATTGAAAAGATAATTAATCTACTCTAATGAAGAATAATTACTGTTGAGAGACTGAAATTGGAGGATTTGGACAATTTTAATTTAAACAATGGCTCTAAACGATTACTCGATTATTAAAATAGTTGTCGATTAATTTGATAATTGCTTACTTGATTAATTTTGACAGCTGAGAACCAGACAATACTAGAATGCTGTCTTGAAATGAACACTTGCAACCTGGTACAAATTAGTCGGGCTGGGTTTTAAAAAAAATCGAATAATTGATATTGAATCAATTTTCCTTTTCGAGTGTGATAGATTCATAAAACCGTAAATCGATTATTTTAATATCTCTTTTGTTCCATAAATTAACAACAACATTTAATTTTTAAGGCCAATTTTTTTTTTGCATCTTACTCTTTTCCTGAAATTTACTATTCACATGAATTTAAAATAATTTTCTTACATTTATGAAAGACCTGACTTAATGCACTTTATGACAATTCAGAATCTTTTCAATTTAGATTTACAATTATTGAATCAGAATTATGAAAACATTTTCATCTCATCCCTGCTGATGTCAATGTTTGTGTAACATCTAAATGATTGTAACACGTGTTACTTTCATGAATAAATAAATCATTTAACCAGTTACTGCCTCTGCAAAGTTTAATTTGGAAATTAATGTTTGTGGAGTTTTTTTTATTTTTATTCATGCCCTTGATATTTAAGAAGAATTGATGTTCCATAATTAATCAATATCGGATTGAATTGAATCGAATCAAACTGAACTCTTGTGACTTGAAATGGAATCAATTGAGGACATTTGAATCGATGCCCAGAGCTTTACAAATTCGTTGGTCTAAAATTGTCGAAATGAATACCATAGGCGGCAGATAACTAGCGTGCTAGCATGGCTAACATGAGTTTTTTTTCTCATGTTACTTCACAAAGCAGAGAAGTAGCAGAGAAGTAGCTACTCCTTTTCTGGCAAATAAGTACATTTACTATTGGACAAAAATTCTACTGTTATTTTTCTTTTTACGTCCTATGCAGCACACCATTTTGTCCCTAAAAATGATACATTTATGGAGCTGTCGTTGCCATGCCAACTGCCATATTTTAGCTCACGATCAGGCGAAAATGTGACGATGCCGAGCCGGCGCCCCGGCCCGGCGAGTCTAGGCACCACTGCACTGCGCAAGTATGAAGGCAAACCTTGGAATTACATATGGCTTATGGGGTTGTGCCCATCACCTCCGAGACCGGCGGCCATCTGCATCTGGGGGTCCCCGCCTTTCTCCTCCTCTCTTCTCTTGAGGCAGGCGGCCTTTGGGTTGAGATTACGCTCTTTACAAAAGGTACATAAACATCGATTAGGGCCACCTGGATCAACAATTTGCTTTTGGATTTGACACGAGTGGAGCAGGGGAGAGAGAGAGAGGAAAGGTGAAAAGCCAGACAGGAAAACCAGAAGTCGGATGAGAAGAAAGCAGCTTTCTATCCTTCCTCATATATTCTCCCTTTTCTCCAGTTAATAGAGGCGCGAAAAGAAAAAAAGCGGGTGTTACACAGAGGCTGAACATGACCTTTAAGAGGAAATGCCCCCCCCCCCCGGGGCTCTCGACTGCTGACGCCACAACTGGATTGGCCGACCTACCTCGCACCTGCTTCTCCAGGCCCACAATGACCTGGACGGCCTGCTGCAAGATGATCAGCTTGGTCTGGGCCTTGTCGCTCTGCAGGTGAACGTGACACATCCTGCCCAGCTCCCTGAAGGTTTCGTTTATGTCGCGCACCCGCACCCGCTCCCTAGCGTTGTTAGCTTGGCGCCGCTCGCGCTCCCTCTGCTCCTTCTCTTCGGCCGTCAGGTTGTCGTCGCTCGCTGCGGCGGCGCTGCAGTCGGGGAGGGAGAGCGGCGGGCGGGGCCGGGTCAACAAAAAGCCAAATGACTACGCTCGCGTTCGGACCATTCGAGGCGCAGTGGCAGCGCGTCGGCTGGAGGACGCTTCGTCGCCCTGCGTTTCTGCTACATTTGCAAAGATCCTCCCCCTGCGGGTGAGATGAAGACACATCCCAGTGGAGTGGGCGGGGCCAGAGAGCAGAGCTGGCGGATTTGTCTTTCTACTTCTACTTTTTACAGGCCACGCCCTGATCAACAAATCTAATTGTGAGGGGTCACTGAGGTCCAGGATGGAAGTTGAGGGGATCTTTGGGACATTTCCAGCAGAGGGACAGAAGATATGAGGAGGGTGTGAGAAGTAAAGCTCTCTGCCGACGACAGCGCAGAAAAGAAAAAGAGAGCGATAAATACATCACAAGTCAATGTATTTATCGCAGAGAGGCGAAGAAATAGCTCGCGCACGGTTGGCATCTGTAAAAAAGAAGTCGGGGGGGGCGTGGATGGAGAAAGTGAAATCAAAACGCAAAGCGGTATAATGAGCGCGGTTATGTTGCAAGGACATGCGACACTTGAAGGTCGAGGCGTGTTAATAGACACCACAGCGGTTGATCAAAAGCCAGTATGCCAGTTGTAAAAAGCCAAAGTAACAAATGTGTTAATTAGGGATGTAACGATAACGGCAACATCGCCGCAATATCATCATTGTCATGTCAGGATAATAAAAGCAGCAAATCTGTTAAAAAGGCGAGGTTGTATTCCATTTGTGCGGTTCTAGCACCCTCTGGCGGTGAGTTTATTTTTAATTAGGCATGTTTTGGCCACTGTGGCGGTTATTAGTAATAGACCCATATGGGTTTTTATTATGAGAAGTCAAGGAGGCCAATAACCGATATTCATTTGCCATAAAAGAGAAAATATTAGCATAAAAACAACCTTTTTCCTTTTCATTTCAAACATTTTAAAGAATTGATAGCTTTGTTTAAAAATTATAACAACAATTGCAGGGAGCAACCAGTGTCATCAGCATGTGTTAAGCTAAATTAAAAACTAAGCAAGTAAATAGTTCCCTAAAGTTTTTTACTGTCGATAAAAGTTTCCCCAAATTTCAACATTATTTCTTAATTTGACATCTTTGTTTAAATAAAAAGTGTAGGGTGTTCCCAGTGTCAGCGTCATTATTATTTTTTTAAATAAAGTGAACATTTAAATGTAAATAAATCCATAAATGAAAAGTTCCCTGTGTCTCGCAAATGCATGCGAATGTCGTTAATTTGGGGGTTTGGTCAAAAGTTTCAAAAGGTCTTTGCAGACTGTGAAAAATTGTCTGAATATGTTCCAAAAAAACAAGTAAAAACTGTCTGTGAACGTCTTAAAAATCCTGACGAAAACTCAAAATTCGCTACGTTCGCAAGCATTCACTGCTCAGTGAGATACTAGCTTTATCGGCGGCCTTCACATTCGTCCAAAAAAAAAAAAGAGGAGATATTTGGCATTTTGACAAATATCGGCCGCTGAGCAAATACGCGCACATGACGGTGACATGTAACGTGACGCGGCCAAGTCGATTTCTTTGTCACGGCTGTTATTATGTACAAAAACACAATATTGTGTAACCACCCCCCACATATGACCTTTTTCTTTGTTATTATTATTCTCTACAATTATTGAGAATTTTCATACCGTATCGTGAGCTTTGTTTATATCAACAACCTCCCCACAATATCGTGATTGATATTTATCGTATCGTTACATCCCTAGTGGTTAATTTAACTGTTAGTGTGAGAGAGGCACACAGACACGGAAGAATGAGCCAAATGTAAGACAAGGCAACACATACGAGATCATCACACGACACACACACACATCCAGCATGTGCTACCACAGGAGGGGGGGGGGGGGACCAGAAGCAGAGAATTGGTGTCTTTCAAAAACAGTCACATAGCTTCATGTCCTTATTCCCTTGTCCTCGCTTTGGAGGTGACTTCAAGGATGAAGTGCATGCTGGAACGTTCGCTGATGTCATGAATGAAGACAATTGATTCTAGCAAAGTGGGTCAAACAGGAACATGAAGCCATGTGAGAGTTTGGCCTGTCAAGAAGACCTTCCCCTCCCCCCCCTCCTCCTCCTCTTCCTTCCTCCCTCCCTGGACACCCACTGACCTCGGACTTGCTGCTCCAGGTTGAGAATAACGTTAACGGCCTGTTGGAGCACGTTCAATTTAGTCTGCGGTTTCTCATAGTTCAGATGGAGCTGACACATGCGGCCCAGCTCCTTAAAGGCCTCATTGATGTCCCGCACGCGGAGCCGCTCGCGGGCATTGTTTGCCATCCTCCGCACTTTCTCCCGCCCAGCTTTAATCTCCACTGGTAGATCTTCATCGTCATCCTCATCCATCAGACTAGCCAATGGCAGATGAGGAGGGAAGGAAACAACAATGCGGGTACAGTTCAAGTCAACTTCGTATGCTAAATGTAGCTTTTTTTTGACAATCATTAAAAAAAAAACATTGTTCCAAGAAATGAATAGCAAGTACTTGTGTACTTCTTTAAACATACTCATAAATGTCTGTTTTGCAAATTATTAGCCAGAACTTAGAAGTATACATAAAAGTTCACACTACAGTAGAATTGTTTGACCAATTTCCTTCTGTCCTCTGAAGCAGTGATTCCCAATGATTGTGCCATGAGAGCTCATCAGGTGTGTCGCGGGAAATTATCAAATTTTTATTTTTTATTAGTTACAACAAATAATACATCTTTGTTTAACCATCTATGCCAATAATGTGTGACAGGCATAATAATGACAGTAAATGCTCTTCCACTAGATGGCAGAAGGTAACAATTAATCTGTGAGTCCACTTTTTCTTGGTGGTGCTCTGTGAGATTTATTTTTTATTTATTTATTTATTTTAATCCATCCATCCATCCATTTTCTGTACCGCTTTGTCCTCACAAGGGTCGCGGGGGTTGCTGGAGCCTATCCCAGCTGGCTTCGGGCAGTAGGCGGGGTACACCCTGAACTGGTTGCCAGCCAATCGCAGGGCACGCAGAGACGAACAAACCATACTCACAATCGCACCTATGGACAATTTGGAGTGTCCAATTCACCTGCCATGCATGTTTTTGGAATGTGGGAGGAAACCGGAGTACCCGGAGAAAACCCACGCAGGCACGGGGAGAACATGCAAACTCCACCCAGGAAGGCCGAAGCCCGGACTTGATCTCACAACCTTTGCACTGGGAGGCGGACGTGCTAACCAGTCAGCCACCGTGCCGCCTATTTATTTTAATATATAAATATATAAATATAAATAAATATATATATATAAATAAATAAATATATTTATTTATAAATAAATAAATATATACATTTATATATTTATTTTAATATATAAATAATTTGGCTCAATAAAAGTTGGGAACCACTGCGTCTGAAATGTCTTGGTTCAAACAAAGTAGAAACAAAAGATAGTTCACTATTAACAGAAGGTTGAAAATATTTCTTGACCACACCAGGATACCAAGCTATGAAACTTGTATTGATAAATGTCCGTAAAAGTCATGCAATAAAAAAATGCACCTTGTTTGAAGAGCCATCAGCTCTTTGTTCTCATCCTCTGACTTGTCAGTCACAGAGTCGTTTTCCTCCTCCTCCTCCTCCTCCTTGTTGTTGTTGTTGTTGTTCTCTCGTTTGAGGTCGCTGGAACGATTATGGCCGACCAGACCTGCAAACGAAAAAAACAAGGGAACAAGGTATCGCGGACGGGTTCTGTGTGACAGGAAGGAGAAAAGAGAGAAAGTCTCACTGGTGAAACCTTCATGCTGAGAGCCTTGCAAGGCAGACGAAGAACTGTGGTGCCCCAGTCCTCCACTAGAGGGCAGGCCAGCAGAGTCTTCATGGTGATTGGAGACCTTTAAGGCATAAAGCATGTTGACCACGTTTTCAAGAACAAAAAGCTTTTTTTGCAGGCTCCATTTATGAGTCTCACCATTGCGGGCAGGCGGCTGGCGAGGCCGAGTGCTGCGCTGCTAAAAGCCGAAGATAAGCCCAAGCCGGACGCAAGCAGACTTTGCATCTCAGCCAGTCCCGGTCCTCCTTGTCCACTGGCATGCCGTTGGAGAACGTGAATAGCTTCGTCCAGGCGGTCCTCCAGTTTATTAGACTGCAGGGATGGAGGAAGACGAAAATAAAAAGCGACGACGACGACAAAGCACAATGAGGTGACGTCATCGACATATATGGCTGAAAAAAAGATTGAGCCGTTGGGTCAACAATGGCCTCTCACCATGCCCTGAATCCCACCATGGAAGTTAGGTGAAGGTGTAGCTTGTCCCGACGACCTTGCCCACTGGGAAGCAGAGCCTGTGGAAGGATTCAAAATGCTTTAAGTCACATAAAACGAACTCTGGTTTTTCTCCATTAAGCAACTGCGGCTTTACAGTGGATACTTCATGAACTATTTCGCTCGAAATGATGAAAAAGGCAAAGTAAACATGTATTGAATTCAGTACAAGTGTTCACTTCTCCTCCTTTCCTCTTGCGCCACTCGCAGTATTTGATGTGTGATGATGTCACTCCTGGACCAATTGTAAAGACAAATAGGGAAGTGACCCCTCCCCACTTTTTATTTGGACTGTACTTTCCCTTCCTCTCATAAGTTATATTTGGACGGTGAGCGTCATGAGAGATCATTTGAAGGTTACGTTCTTATGTTGTGCTTGTATAGAAGAGTACCACGAACTGCACTATTGACAATTCCAAAACATTGCACTTTGAATGGTAAATCCCGAGGCTACAAATCTCATGATGTCTTTTCCTTAAAGTAGTTTTTCGTTAAATCAAAAAGTGCTTACTGACCTGAAGCGGCCTGAGGAGAGCCAGAGGGGGTGGACGGGGACGAAGAATAGCCGTTACTGTTTTGGTCTGAAGGATAGATCTGTAAACAAACATTGCTTTCAGTATGATCAATTGCAACCACAGGTAACCAATGACTATTAACTCATTTCACTGCTGTGGACGTTTATATTCGTCAAATGGAATCCAACCAAGTACGTTTTTCAATGCATAGGCGAGGAAGATAGCCTTGTCCAGCTTAAAATTAAGGTTTGGAAATGATTGTAATGATGAACAGATCCCTGTAGATGGCGGTGTTGCATCGCGTTTTTTTTTTTTTTTTAAACTGTCGCTTTTGAGGTGAAGATGAACAAGTTTAGGCACCTCGCACTCGTAACGGGGTATGAGATCAGGGTTTTTCCTGTGTACAACATTCAGAGGCGGCCACCTGCAACTAATTTGCTCGCCACCTCCAGCCTGAGCCACTGATATCGCTCAACACGGCACTCCAGCTCTGCTCATTAAGCTCGGCAGCAACGCATTTTAACTGCAGTTGCAGTGTTGCGCCATTATAGAGGCGCTATATCAACAGCAGTGCACCGGAAAGACCTGAAGCAACAATCGAAGAAGAAAACGGTTTCTTTTTTTTTTCTTTTCTTTTTTTAAACTTGAATGTGCCAAAGAAGAAACAGAGGTAGCGCGCTCCAGACATCGCCAAAGTCATAAAAAGTATATAGAATAAACATAATCGTGTTTTATAACAACGTTGAACTATATTTACAATTTATTAAGTACTAGTGGATGATTTTTTAATGACTGTAGTTAAACAAATGGCACACATTAATGACAACTTTGTATTCATATAATTTTGTCATTTCTAGTCACTGATCGTAAAATGGCTGGTATCCGTAGTCACCCATCATAGTCAGGGTGGTACCACCTCTGCGTGAATTTGAGCCAGGAAAAACCCTGGATGTGTATGGCATGAACAGAGTTTGTGTAGTGGCAGTTTGTAGAACGAGTGTGTTTTGCAATCATGGGAAAAGATGACCCAGTGAAGTGGAGTGAATGGCACGTAAAAAGCTACATTCAAGGCATGCGGTGAATCATTTACGGAAATTTTTTTGCCCTCAAAGAAAACTTTCTCAGTCTTATTCATGTTGTTTTGTAGTATTAATTGTCACAAAAGCAAATATAATATTAGTGTTAAAGACCTGTTCTACTTGACAAAAGCTGTCTTTCTCCACTTTTTGGTCAGAAACCAGTGTTCAACTGCTGATTGTTTAAAGCTATTGAATGTACTACTGCCACCTGTCGATGAAAAATGGAACTGCACGTACACTTCTTCAAACGCACAACACCACTTGACGTCACAGCTGCAGACGAACCCAAATCCAGTCTGAAAACTACTTGCCAGAGGCCTGCAGGAGTACCAATTGTGAACAGCTAAGGTGTTAATCTGCTTAGAAGATGCTATAGTCATAAATGGTCAAATAAAAAGGGCTACTGTAAAGATATTTTGGGGAAAAAAGTTCCATATAGCAGCTTTGTGTGTCAACTATTTTTTGATGGGTTCAGTGCTTAGATTGTCAAAACAATATCATCTGTGAGTCTAAAAAAAAACAGTCAAAAAGCTGTAAAACGGCTGTCATTATGGGGAAACCTGCAATAAAAATGTCCGGCAGGGAATGAGTGAAGGTTATAAAGATATATTATAGTGTGAGAAAACATTAACATGGATTTGCAACTGTGTCCAACTTACAGAAGCCAGTGCTTTCCCAATCTCATCTCCAGAACTTCCAGGTGCTGCTCCTCGATTGGCTTGACAGGAGGAGAAACGTTTTGATTTTCTGATTAAAATGTGCTCTGAGTGCCAATTCCGCGATATACGATACTTTGGTCTTGTGTATCAGTACCGGCAATAGGGGGGGTGTGACCGGGGACGCCGTAGCTGTTTGAGCCAGAGTGGAAGCCCGCCGGATGGTTCCCGTTGACCTCACTGCCATGAAGGGGGTAGTTTTGTGGCGAGAGGGGCAGCGGTTGCCGTTTCTGGTTACGCAAAAGAGACCAAAAAGATTTGATCAGATCAAGCAGGCGAAAGTCCCCGAAACACAAAAGGGTCAAAAAAGAGAAAACGAGTCCAAAAAAGTAACCGTAAAGGCTCACCAGTCTGTCTTGGGGGTTGATGGCCGTGAAGGGACCGTGTTGGCTCAGATGGGTGGAGTTACCCAGCATGGAAGGATAACCAGGTTGAACCATCGACCCAGCAGAACCCCATGGATCGGAAGGCGGGTGGAGGCCTTCTGTCAGGGGGCATCAAGAGACAAGAGGAGGGAGCCGCCCCGTGTGTGTGTGTGTGTGTGGGGGGGGGGGGGGGGGGACCAGCCACAGGAGACGAAAAGACAATAAAAGGCACGTATGAGACATGTCACATTAGTTTGATGACTTTATCCAACCGTGATGCGTCGCCGCATTACGATGATATGTGAAGCTACTTTATAAAAAGGCGTTTGTAAATTATGTAGGTGCGCAAAATTTTTTTTGACCACACAAACTTTTTTTTTTGTTACTTCAACACAATGGACAAATAGAAGTTGTTGTGCCATCTCTCGATTGAACAAACCTTGGATGTAGAACGGCGGCGTGTAGATGCTTCCTGCCTTTGAAGCCGAGTAGGCCACCACATTGTCCCTGTTAAAATCCTCGCCTGAGGCGCAAACCTAAAAACAAAACAGAAAACTCAATAAAAGGAAAACTTCCACCATTTTATCAGGGAATGATGAAAGTCTTCTCCACCACATGGTGTTGGGGGGGGGGGGGGGGGTATTTTAAAATACATCCATGACCTCACTGAGTAATTACTATTAGCTACAGAAAAAAAAAAAAACCTTCATTTCACTACTTGATTACTACTTGAGTCGGAGAATGCTTTGAATCCTAAGCACATAGAACAAAAAAAAGACCACAGGACAGGAGTTGCCGTTGGAAGGTGTATCAGCCGATCCACAAGAACCAAGATACCAACATCTTTCTTAATCCAAAATGACTGTCGATGCAAGTCAAACTCAACACAACCACGCCGGAGTTTTCTTCTGTAATTTGATTAAACAGGAAGAAAAAGGAGAGGAAAAAGGAGGGTAGTGGAGAAGAGGGAAGGAGAGATGCACTCCTAATTACTGAACCATCTGTCGAATCCTGGATGGCGGCCAACTCCACTGGCAGCTGGGATGGAGGGGTGGGGGAGGGAGGGAGAGAGAGAGAGAGAGAGAGAAAGGGGAGAGCTGTTGTTCGAGTGGGTGAGTGGGAGGGGCTGCGGGGTTTGAGGCGGCGGTGGGGTGGTGGTGAGCGAGAAACGGAGAAGGGGAGGAAATCGGGCGAGCAGAGAGCGAGACCGGGAGGGGGAGAAAATGAGTACGAATTTCCCTCAGTGATCGACACAAACGCGGCTGGCAGAAAGGGAGGAAATGTGGTCACAAAAGTAGAAGGGCCCAAAAGTATGACACACTATAAATACACTACAAATGAGCGACTGCCCCCCCCCCCCCCCCCCCCCCCCCCCCCGTTCCCTTCTTTAAATGACTGGTGCAGCTACACAGCTGTGCGAGCTAAAATATACGGCGTTGGTGCAGTTGGACGGTTTTGCAAGCCACAAAGAGGCCAAGGGGATGCCAAATGGAACATGAAAAGGGACGAACGGGGATGTGAGAAAACCCGACTCGGGTGGACCGCGTGAGATACAATTGTTGAGTGTTCGCACTTACCGAAGAGGGCAAGCCGGGGGGCACCTTCCGGATCTTTTTTGGCTGCGCTTCTGATGGGAAGGAGAAAAACAAAAGAGGCAAATAAAAAGGGGTCAAACAGCATCGCTGCACGAGTCACTGGCAATGCAGTCGATGCCTTCATTTGCGCAGGGCTTACTTTAAATGCAAATCTGACATCTGACTACTGATTGAGGAGGAAACGGTTTCTCGATACTTATCGGCACGTCAAATCTTTTGACTCATTACCGCCCAAAAATTGTACACCAAGGCAAGTTTGCTGGTAGTGAGATATATCACTGTCATCTTAGTCACTTTACATCATTTTGTGGGGTCTTGCATGCATGAAATTAATCATATGCAGTGTTGATGATTTTGTATACTTATATAACCAAAATAAAATGTACTGCAGTGTCTTAGGTGCGACTATCTGTGTTTTTTTTAAATTTTATATTAGGGGTGTCAGGCGATTAAAATCTTTAATCGTAATTAATTGCATGACTTCAATAGTTTATACACTCTTGTTAACATAAAAGTGGAAAAAATGTTAAACTAATTGAAATATGGCTGTATTTTTTAAGTCATTGATACAGTAATTTCATAATAATTCATAAAATTGAGTTAAAATGAACTCTTACTGCCACATGTTATCCAAAAAACAACCCCAACAGTGCCAGCCGATTTCGAGCATTTTAACTCATCTTTCAAGGCAGACTATTGTGTACTTTGACTACACAAATATGCTGCGTACCAAATGAAAGATCACGGTCCATTCTTTCACTAGAAAAAAAAGAAAATTTCTACCTTATTCCGTTCTTTAGTAATCATTTGAAAATAGTTAATTTGAGTGACATTGAGCAAAAATTTAAAAACAAAAAGGAGAAAATACATTTTTTGCACAACAGTGACTTTGACAGTAATATTTTTTGTTTAGTGACGCTCTGTGAATTAGATTTAATGTGACAAAGGCTTTAATCATTCACATCATCCTTGAAAACGTTCTATTTCCTAAGATCCGCCATGTTTCACTGCAATTACATACACCGGCAGAATATTGAAAAGAGATACAATGCTGCCATCTGCTGGCCATAGTTAGTGGGTGTTTGTGATTTCGCAAAGTCCATTGTGTAGGCAGCGCTGCGCTACAACTTCCAATGCCCATTGAGAAAAAAAAACCGTAGCAAATGTTAAATAACTTTTTTGGCGGCATTCATTTGGATTTTAGAAAACGTCATTAAACGTTTTTGGCAGTAAAAGAGTTAAAAAGATGTACTGTACTGTAAAAAAATAGTGTGATATTGATTTGTGTTGAGGTCATTTTTCTGCCACTAGATGGCACTATTGCATTTGTCAGACGGTGACAACTCGGTGCATTTCTCTCTTCATATTAAGAGCTATCTAATCTTGAACATTAGGTGACTTGTAAAATTCTGCACATTTTTAAAATGGTAAAATACAACTTGACCCTCGTCTCCACAAATATATGCATTATTATTAAAATCATTATTACAAAATTTTGATGTGGATGTATCTGCTGCATTGCAGCTGGAATTCCCTCAGTACAGGTTTTTCAAGTAAGGAGTGGTCATTAATCGCACGTTAAAAAAAAAATAGTGCTGTTAAAGGAACTTTAAATTAACTCAAAATGAACGCACTAAGTTTGACACCCCTAATATTCATTTTAGCAAATGATACAACTGGTAAATGTGATCATTTCTGTCGCTGCCATTGTGCTCTGAAATTTTCACATTGGTTTCATCTCTTCAACTGATTGCCACCTCATTTAATATATTCTTATCTGATGTGAATAATCAACCGCGGCACCTGCAGTGTTTTTTGCTTCACTTGAAGTAACAGAAGTGAGAAGTTCCTGGTACTTTAAAAACATCAAGAGAAGAAGTGATTACGCAGACACTTCAAATGAGATTAGAATACTGAAACTCTTTGACATCTGATGAAAATTGTTATCTCACTGAAAAGGTAAAGCATGGCGTCTTTTAAAATCTTACCAATGGGGTCTTGTGCAGGTCGCCTGCGAGAGTTGTTGCTCTCATATGAGGAATAAAACTGGGAGGTGGGCTTCAAGCCAGAGGGGGGGGAGAGGGCATCCGGGCTGGGCATGGCTATCTCACTGGGCAAAAAGCCCGGCTACCAAGGATGACAAAAAAATTAATAAAATAAAGGCTCATGTGTAACATATCAGAAAATGGTGGAAGAATTTCTGAGAGTGTAAAGAGGGGACGACTTGTCTCGCCAAACAGATTTACCTGCGTTGCAAATTGTGAATAAGGGCCTCTCTCAGCCTTCCCTGTTGGAGGAACACAAAATGAAATTAGGCCGCGATAGGGAAAATTAGGCATTAATGTCAACATTAAATCCCAGTCTGGCAACTGCCCCCCCCCCCCCCCCCCCCGTCTGCATACGAACGCCTCGCATCTGCCGAGTGGCTTGTGTGTGATGTGCAGTATATTTATGACTGCGGCCAGCAAAACAACAACAAATTGAGCCATTATAAATGGTTGAGCGGCAATTGTGCCCGCCTCCCCCCCCCCCCCCCCCCTCCCCTCCCCCTGACAGTTAAACAGAGGGGAGCGATAGGCCAATGTAATCCCATGGGAGCGCCTTGTTTGTGCATGGGTGCCCTTTATAACCCCAACACCCCATCCGACCCCCCCGCATACACGCCCACCTCCATATTGAACACACAGAATGGAACACGGTGCTCCTCCGCAACGTCCCCCGATTATCCCGCCGCCTTCGTCCGCCAGCAGCACCTGAGCATGAATATGCGTTGCCCTTAAGTGCTGCATGTATGTAAATGGCAGACAAAAACGTGGAATGGATTCATAAAGATGTACGTTGCAGTGGCTGTGTCTAATGCGAGGGGGGGGGGGGGGCATTCCCAGATATTTTTTTTTGGGGGGGGGGGGGGGTGAAGACAGCTGCTGTGTAGGTCTTCTTCAGCTGCGAAATTCAATGCGAACACGCTTACCAGCGATCCCTGCACCAAACGCGGTGCCAGGTGCAACGCCGGCTTGCTGGCTGTAAACGCCATTTTCGCCAAAACACTGCAAGAGAAGACGACACAAAGTTGAGGGATTCAAGTATAAAAAAACGTAACCACAAACGCATCGGCCGCAGACCACCGCAACGGATCCCACTTGACGTTTCCTGCATTCCAATAGGCGAGTGGATGAAAAGCAAAAATGTAGGCCTACCTAAAGCGAAAAGATGATCAAGCAAACTTGATCTAAATGACATTTAATGAGCTCGGCTGCGGAATGACGGCGTACTACTGCTGCTGTCTGCTTACATACACTGTCTATAAGTAGTTTAATTAACTTGCCACCTGGTGTCCTCATTGTGAGAACGACTCACAAGAGACTCAGCCGCCACATCCAAAACATCAACACCAAAGAAAAACCTCATTCTTACTGTCAATTATATTTTCAACACGTGCTTATTTTAATATGCGTTAGCTATATTTAATCAAGGATGTCCCCGATCACATTATTTTTTTTGCACCTGACTCCGAGAGTCATGTGATTTTGAGTAACTGATAATACTGAGTTCTGATCCGATACCTTGGCAAAGCGATAAGAAAACAGACAGCAAAAAAACTAACTTCCTCAACTGTGTTGATTTATTTATTAAATAAAAGTAGCTCAAGGCCATCATGATAGCTTTTTTTTATATGGATATAAAATAATAATTAGTGCAGCTACGGTTCAAACCAAGTAAACAAATAAATCTGAGTACTCGTGGGGGACGTCTTTTTCTGCCTGTCGTCTTTTTCACGCCGCCACACAAACACAAAGTGTGAAATATATAACTACCGGTAAGCGTGAGTCTGATGGCTATTTTTTATTAGCGTGCGCCCATTTGAGCCATGACAAATTCAAATGCATCTGTACAAAGTTGCCAAGCGGTCAAAAATTAAGATGATACATTTTGACTGTCGTGAGAAAAAGATGTTACTCCACATTTGAACCCTAACCGCGTTAGAAAGATATAACATCACAAGTAGGCATTATCTTACTTTTCTTACCCACATGTGTGCAATGTTACTAACTGGAGATCATTCAGCTTTCATTTTTTATACCAGTTTTATTTATCTATCTGTCTATATGATACGTTTTGTGGTAAAGAAGTGCAATCATCGTTTATATGTCGTATCATCGCTTCATGAAACAGTGAAATGTAGAAAGTGGCAAAGCTACTGTTTTGTTTGTACGATTGTAATCGGCACTTCAGTTTGTGCCTTTTACTAATTTACAGCTGTCGCGAACGCTTACGAAACTGCACGTCAAAGTACTAATTAATTACAGGTTCTAAACTTACTACCTCATATTCATGCCCCATTTCCCTTTACCTTAGTATCCTTTTATGCATAAAATAGATCTGATATTGTTTTGCTTTAATAAAGATGAAATGTTGAAAAGTACATTAGAAAACGACTTGGAGAAAAAATAATCGCAAATCAAATGGCAATGTTTGGGGGGGGGGGATAGAAATGTTCAATAATCGTTCAGCCCTACTTTATAACTACTCAATCCTGAGCATAGACATGAAGCTGTTGTTTCGAACTGTAAATTATTTTATTTTTTTATACAGTCCAAGCATCAATCAAGCAAATCTAGTCAGTGGGAAACGCTTGGCATTTAATCAAGATCAATGCAATAAGTAAAATTTGCTCGTACCCTCCCCTGGCTGAATGATGGGCTGTTCTGCTCTCCGGACCCCCAAGGACCGGATCCGTTCCTCTCATCAACACCTGCAATATAGAGAAACACTGCTGGGTTAGGGGCCGGTAACATCATAACAAGCACAACAACTATGAAAAGGCATCTTTTGTCTGCTATTTAATAATCGCATGTTCAGAGGACGGTTCCGAGATTACGGAAAGCGCTGAAACCTTTTACCAGAAAGCTCTCGGTCACGCGCAGGGCGGCGTGAAGACGGCGTCGTCGCATGGATGAGAGCTGCGGGAAGTCTGAATAATCACCAGCCAATATGAGAGTCCCGGACCCGATTCCCTATATTCTTCACTGACCCATTCCACGTCTTTACGTTTTCCTGGCAGCAGCCATTAAATAGTCCGACATGGTCTAAATCTTATATAAGTGACACATGTTATGCCTGAACAGAACATTCTGGCACTCAAAGAGATGAATGTGTTTGAAACGAGCGATTTTAAAGGTTGCTCCCTGCCTGTCCTATTTCCCTTCAATCTCTTCTTCAACTACAACATACAATCTCTTGGGGAAAGCTCAAGCTTAATTGCGGGCTGATTTGCATAATTGTGCATATTAATGAAGCTTCACTCTATGAATATTCATATTTTTGGTTTTGTTGTCTAATTAAAAAGGGGAGCGGGATGATGATGGGGGGTGCGGAGGCGGTCTAGAATCATGACAGGATCAGCAGTATAACAGAATGATGGGTCCACAGTGCAGAGGGTGCTGTGACAACCGTGATCTATACACGCACGCACGCGCACGTGCGCGCGCGCACGCACACACGCACGCACGCAGGATAATTGAGGAAGAAGAATGCATTTGTTTCTATAGGTGACTGTGACCTGACAAGTCCGTCAACATTCAAGAAAGAGTGTGCGGTTCTGTTGCGACCTGACAAGGCCCAACCTAAAGACATAATAATTAAGTGGAAAGGCCAAAGACAATCTTTTGTTTTTCTACTCGGGATTGAAAACGTGATCGTCAAAGCTGCATTAAAAAAATTTTTTTTTAAAAACATTCCTATTTTCTCAAGTTGCTGCTACTCGTGCACATGCAGGCCACACGAAACAATCAGCTCGGAGCAGGTTACAGAAAAGCATATCATCCATGTCATGCTGTCAGCCATCTTCTGCTAATCACTTAACTCGTGTGAAATGTGAGTCACACACAGCCTGGAGAAAAGCGTGAATTGAATCAAAAATGGAATATCCGTCAGAAAAATCTCAATTCAATCTTTTCCGCTCAGCCCAAATATATACACACACTGTCAAGTGTTAACAGATATATATATATATATATATATATATATATATATATATATATATATATAAATATGTATATATATATATATATATAAATATGTATATATAAATATGTATATATATATATATAAATATGTATATATATATATATAAATATATATATATATATATAAATATATATATATAAATATGTATATATATATATATATAAATATGTATATATATATATATATAAATATGTATATATATATATATATAAATACGTATATATATATATATATATAAATATGTATATATATATATATATATATATAAATATGTATATATATATATATATATAAATATGTATATATATATATATATATACATATATATATATATATACATATATATATATATATATATATATACATATATATATACATATACATATATATATATATATATATATATATATACATATACATATATATATACATATATATATACATATATATATACATATATATATATACATATATATATACATATATATATACATATATATATATATATATATATATATATATATATATATAAATAATTTAAAAAAAATATATATATATATATAAAAGAAAATAATGCAAAGTAACGTTTTCCTGTGTCTCTAACAGGATCACACACTAAACTATGCATGTGATATCCTGGGAAAAAATTTTTTAAAGCACGTGACGGGGAAGCACAGACCACCTGAGGGATTATTCCATATTAACGAGATGTTGAATTCTAAATGTCAGTCTTTAGTCCAGCCCAAACAACAGATTTCACCATCTCATCATATCTCAGTAGCTCTCGAGAAGCTGCTCTGGTCCCTAATGTCTGGATCAGACTACAAGACTTAGTCCAGTTTATTGGCTATGACAAATGATTTTGCCGATCGGGCCAGACATATTTTGTGTGGGGAAAGACGGAAGCCATGATAGCGTGACATTACTCATGAGCAACGATTAGGTGCCTTACGACGGCAAAAATGAAATGCGTGTTTCTTTTTTTCGAGGGGGGAATCTTCCATGTTGTAACATATCAACGAGAACCATGTGACATAACACACCTTGATGCCGGCATGTAGGATTCTATCTTGATACTTGAGACGTTCAAATACATTATGGAGAAGTGAAAGAGGGATGTGTGATCAATGAAATTAAAAGAAAAACGGTTGGATTTACTGCAGCAACATCCCAGCACTTTTGATGTCGGGTGTGACCTCGTTTGCATAATGCTATGTAGCTAGCTATCTAGCTACATAGCCAGCTACATAATAAGTTGCCTTCTTGCTAGCAGGATTAATAATACAAGAACATTACCGAATGCTCTGTGTATGGACAGCTTGATAGCATACGCATTTTTTCTTCTGTTTCCCCCCCAAAATTAAACATCAATCAAAAGTAGCACCTTTATCGATGATTGTTGTTGTCGCCGCTATGGCAACACTTAATATCGGCTCGTGTTGAGTTGACACATTTTCCGGTCCCACCTCCCTTGGCAGCTTGATTTGACAAGATTAGCCTCATGACGGCAAGAGACATGATGTCATAATATACGTCCTGTCGCGTTGCCAGGCATGACTTTATGGCAGAAGTAATCTGACACAACTGCCGCCGCGAGAGTCCAAATTTGTACCGTGGTCTTATCCAGGCATTAGCCAAGAAGCTTTTGTTGTGTGGAACGCGTTGAGGAAAAGGCGTATATAGCGAGCAGCCACGTAATTGCATTCAGGTGCGCTTTGTAAACGAAAGTCAATGTGTTTGTCTTTTCTGTGCAGTATAAAAAAAAATGGATGACTAAGAAAATGAACATTTGTATTAGAATGCTTTCGATATCATACACCATAAGATCACAGTTGTCGTGATTCATTTTGTTTTGCTTATTCTTAGTGCTGACATGTTTTAATGAAAAGTTGTCTCTAAAAAGTCAAATAAGTTGAGTAAAATACATGCCAATATTTGATTCAAATAAAAAAAATTCATCACAACCGCAAGAAGTTATGGGATGATCAAGTATTGGTACACGGGATCAACAAGCACACAAATACAAGGACTTGTACTCGATCTGAAAAAAGCGCATCCCTAGAATATATGGCAAAAAAAATATTTAGAACGAGAAAATTGTGGTAAGTGCAGACTATCAAACAGACTGCAAACAAAATTGGACAAAGGATGAGTAACATCAGACTTTCTCTCTTTTTTTTTTTTTTTCATACCCCAATGCCCAACTCCTCCCCCCAGCATGCAACGCCCCTTCAGGCATGGCTAGTCTATAATTACACAGGAAGAGATACTGGAAACAGCCAGCAAGCCTGACTCACTGGCTTCGGGAGGACAACTCTTGCCATACATTGACCAGACTTGCAGACATGTTTTCAGCCTTAACACGAATACTGCCGCGGGCGCTTCTAATTCCGTTGCGTCTATGCACCTTCCTTCCTTCCCGCTGCAAAGTGAGTCACCCAGACACAAAGCATGAAGTCATATCCATGTCAAAACCTCAAGAGGGTTGAGGCTGTTAATGAAATACTGAACAATGTTCAGTAACACATGCCTGGTTGTTTTAACCTGCGAGTCACCAGAGACTTTGAAAACAGCCCCCCCGACGTGCCCCCCAACCCCCCAACGTATATCGACGGCATCTCATTTGCTTTTGTGTCATCAATATTTTTTTTTATAATATTTTAAATGTGTACATTTTTTGTACCGTGAACTGATAATACTTCATCTAAATGTGAAGCGGACACAAGAGTTGAACTTAAACTCATATACACGCGTCACACTTCTGCATTTCAGTCTCATAAAAGTGTCTAAAAATATATTTCCACAGACCAAAAAAAAAATGAAAGTGTACTTGAATGACTTGAGCTCGGTGGTTTCTCGAATCAGAGAAGATGAGAAATTCGCATACTGGTTTAGGGTTCCTGACCGAAGTCACAGCCACAGAAGTTGAATTTTCCACACGCCCTAAACCTCAACATGGTCGCCATACATAAATATAAAAAATAAAAAAAAATAAAAAAGAGCAATGATGATGACATTTCCGAATGAACAATACTGAGCTCTTTAAAAAAAAATAAATAAAAAAAAAAATTATATATATATATATGTATATAATGATAAAAAAAAAAAAAAAAAGAAAAAAAAAGAAAAAAATGGTCGCCATACATACGTAAGAAAAAGTCACAAGACTGTTTGCGGATATACTTTGAAATCACGCACGCCTGCTGAACGTTATTCTGAAATGATTCCTGGATGGAAACTGCGTGCACGAGTACTGCAAATCTCTACAGAGTTAGTCTAAAAAATATATATATGGACAAGCAAAAAAAATATTGTAAATGTGATGTGTTACTATTAGTGGTGGAACGGATCAGCGTTGATCCGTGGTCGGTTCGGCTCGGGCCCCGCGGTTTGGATCGCTGACGATCTTCAAAATAAAAGTTGGTTTACATTGATGGCAATGCAAATAGCCTTAGTGGACATTTACTTTGAAAGTGGCCCACGTAGCATGAGGGTAGCTTGACTTCCCCTTTTAAGACGTTCGTAGTTTTGATTGACATTAAAATTAACGCTATCCCGAACTCATGTTCTATCGCTAATTTTGGACTCTTAAGAAACCGCTAATGAATTACGCTGTCATTGTACGATACGGCAGAAGTCTCCGACGTAAGTGGCTACTGGCTAGCGTGCGGCTAGCTGTTAGCATTAAGTACGAGTTTGACAGCTGGTAACTGGCTTACTTGAATTCTTTGGTCAATATTCTGGACCAAGGACACTTTGTAATTCACACTCCGTGTTTAAAGGAAGGGAATGCACCTTAAATTACACTTTGATGAGATCTTTTCATTATAAAAAATAAAAAAAAATAAAAAAAGATAAATTGAACTTTGTCTTCATTTATTTTATAAAAACACTTTTGCCCATTAAAAAAGAAAAACATTCAACTCAAAATGTCAATCACAGCCATTTAGATTGAAGGAGCACAAGTTTAAGCCCTTAGTACTTTGTTATTTTACACATGTTTCATGTATAAAATGAGAATGTTTCTGCCTCATATTGCACTTAAAATTGTGTTCCTAAATCCTTAACGGCTATATTAGACATTTTGAATAGATTTGTAATTTAATTTAATGGGGGAAATCATTTTACAAAATAAATGAAGACAAAGTACTTTTTTTTTTTTTTGCTGATCCGAAAAACGATCCGATCCGTGGCTCAAATCTGTGATCCGATCCGAACCGTGCCTTTTGTGATCTGTTGCACCACTAATAACAGCTTAAAATGGCAAAACGAATAATTATGTGTAAAAATTGGCACACCAGCTTTCTTCGGTTGTCAGCAAGCAAAAGCCTCATTAAAGTGGCGATGTTTGAATTGCTGTGTAAAAATGTGTCCATGATAAAACTTTTCAATGTAAACATGAACACGAATCACCGACCAAATGGTTAATAAAAAAAAATAAAAAAAAGCAAAGCAAAGCAAAGCAACTACCTGCCTCGACAATGGATTGTAATTAGAACGGTGCATCATTCTGATGTCATGGGACATGAGTCACGGGCTGCCAATAGATTGATAACATCAGCATGCCCGCCATGTGTGTTGTGAGTTTGCAACTTGTCTTCACAAAAAAGCCAGTGGGTGAGCCTGACACGAATAGAGGAAACCCCCCCCAGTACTTGCAGGGATGTGATTTGACCAAAGTGAAATTATCTGAAAATTTAGCCGGGGGGTTTGGGGGGCCGCGGGCACTCAGCTCGGTCCAGAGCTCATGGGTTTTCCGTGTTTTTAAGTACTTTCAATGCACTCAGATGACAAAGAAATAGACAAAACGACAGCATAAATTTTCAATGTATATTGAACTATCCCATATAAAATTGCAGTTTTAGTCAACTCAAAATCAAAAAGTCACATTCAAAAACATTGGACTGCCTTTGCTTTTAAAACGTCTGAGAAATGAACAATGGCATACGCCTATGCCTTTATAACAAGCGCGTTTATTGGTCAACACTGAGACTTCAGCCAATCGCAAGATCCGTTTCATTTCAGTTACGGAAACACTAAAATGGAACGCTGTCGAGAGACGAAATCGGATTTTTTACCACTTAAAAAATTGTAACATTTTATTTTTGGAGATAAAAAAAGCGGAATTCCGCGAATTAGCGGAAAAATCACATCCCTGTACTTGTCTTCCATCCTAGCTTCAATATCCCTTTTCAATCCACCAACTACTGAAATGATAAGAGAACTGGAGGCAATAATTAAATCACAATACAAACGCAGACAGACCAAAGAATGAAGACATTTCATAGTACAGCAGTTGTCTTTCTTTTTTTTCTTTTTTTCTTTCATCGCATAATGCTCGTTGTACTATTTACCACACTTTGAAAATAATTGCCGTAGCAATCTGGTCTGGTTTGACTCTGAGGTTTCATGTACAGAGTAGCTTTGCAAAATTGGGAGAAGAATGCAGACTTTATCTTAAAACAATGTTATTACCTAAAACCTGAAACATTTCGACAAGCAAAACAGTTGCTCGGCAAACAAATGTCCATAATGTCCACTGTTTCCTGTGACCATAACAGAAAAACCTAAAAGTCGTATTGAAGACAGCAGAAGAGGGCAATGTTTTTTTTTCCCTCCCAGAGTCAACACAAGTGATTAATTGGCCTGTTCCCATCCAACCCCCGCCCGCCTCCGCCTTTGTGGCTTTCTTGATTGAATGGCAACAGCTGACAAGGTGATGGAAAGGACAAATGCAAGATTTGGATGAGGAAAAGACGACACGGGATCTACGTCATGTGAACTAATGTTGGGGATCGATCAAATAATGTGCAATTTAGAAAAGCCTGGAGAAACAGGAACTTTGTTTTTGTGGCATAAACTTTACTATAGTGGGGGGGTCGACGGTGGGCAGCAAGGACAGAAAGTTTAAGATGTTACAAGGCAAGGGACATTTACGCCCACCCAAGATAAAAATGTAATTACACTCGACGGAAATGTATTGCTTTAATGCTTCCTTTTTCCAAATAAAAGGCTTTTTTATTTGTGTTGATTGTCCCTCAAGACGTTGGGACTGTGCAAAAGTTAAAAGTTGATTTTGAACCTACCTGATCCCCCAAACTGGCTGCTGGCCAGTCTGACCGTTGGCCTATTCTTGCCATTTGAAACTGGAAGTTCGAACATCTGAAATGACAAGAATGGACACGAAAACAGCATTCAGAATAAATGCAAAACCGGAGACATCGAACCAACACATGCAATCGTCAACTCAGCAATGCTTGAAATTTGACCAATCCCTGGTTTACTATGAAGCTATACGTTTAATCCAAGGTTTTAATATCTTGAGAGAAATCTTACGGCGCTAAAGTCCAGCAAGTCGCTGAGTTCCTTGTCTGTCCCCACTGTCGTCATTCTCCGTTGCTGTTCGCTTGCTCGCCCTTTCAATCTCAGCAAGCCACTGCGGTCAGAGGGGAAAGAAAACATCAGGAAAATGTCGCCCATCACAAATCCTCATTCGCTAATGAACCGATTTGTGCGGAAAAACGTGCGTGCGCGGGAAATCTGTGATTCGTCAATATCTTCACACTTGAATTTTGCGCATATTCTGTGACCAAATTTTACGTTTTGAAGACGAATTACATGCCCCCCGTTATATATATTGTTCGTCGAAGTGGGTGGGTGTGGGGAAAAACGTTTTGGGGGGGGGGGGGGCATACTCACAGTTCGGCACCGACAGATTTGTCGACTGCACCTCCTTAAGTGAAAATCTGGATTAGATTTTTTCATCAAACACCCACAAATCAAGAAAATGAATCATGGATGTGTGCTACTCGGTAAATGTTGCATATTGTTCAATTGTAAATAAAAATAGATATATATATCTATATATTGTCATTTATCGAATGAGATATATTGTTGCAACTTCCTGCAACTACGTGGGCGTACTACAGGACTGCAGCTGGTTAGAGTGATAACTTCTTTTTTTTTTTTTTTAAGGAAAATGTGCCTAACATTACTACGAGTAGTTACAAAAAATTATCATATACTGCATACAATTACATCCCAATGTCAAAATAATTTCAATATAATCCAAGCTCTCACAATCGATGGAAAGGAACAGTTGATAAAATGGCACATTGCAGGATGTCATCAGAAATCATTCTTATGATGCCTCCCGACATCACATTGATTGAGAAGGAGAAACGCTGGCGAAAGTGAAGCTGGAACCCCACGACTGTCTTGTATTTTATTTTACAAAACCTCTTCAACCTCTTAAACCTGTTCAACTTCATCTTTGCATCTAAACAAACAGTTATGTTAATGGTCCTATTTTGATCCACCTCCTAAACAACTTTTACTGCTCAGCGCAAGACAAAATATGACATTTGATCAAGTAATGCCTTGAAAAGTACAAAGGCTGACCACGTTCAGACCAACAGGTATGAAGTGCGACGAGGTGGCGGGCGGGCGTGGCTCGGTGTGTCGTGACGGTCATTCAGTCAGTAACCAGAAGGTCGGTTGTTCCATCCCCGCTCTCTCTTCCTCAAATGATGTGGCCCTCGGGCAAGGCACTTCACACACATTAGCTCCAGTGCTACTCGCGCTGGTGTGTGGAAGGTGCGAACGTTTGGTGGTGGTCGGAGGGGCCGTAGGCGCACACTGGCAGCCACGCTTTCCGTCAGCCTGCCCCAGGGCGTATAGGATGGGTCGTTACTATAAAGACCAAGATTCCTTGCAAGTGCAAAAAAGCGAAAAGGAGACGAAGAAGAGGTTGTGAGCACAACGAAAAGCAATGCCCCGTTGATTCGAGGTATTCCGGTTATGAAAGGGGTACCCCCAAGGGGTTTATTCGGGTTTCTAAAACCCCGAATAAGAGCATATTTGTTTACATGGCCTTTCGAAACCCCTATAAATTGCCTATATTGGGGTTTTAAAAGGGTTATTGCCTGCATGTAAATGTAGTCACGGATGACATAGCGGGCGGTTTACTGTTCTTTTTGTTTTATGTTTAGTTTGACAGCGAACTTCAACTGGGAGTGGTACGAAAGAGTTTATAAGCCTCTTGTGAGTTTGCCACCACCATCTCGCGCTCATGTCTTACATTTATGCTTGCCAGTCATAGCAAAAATAATAAAAAAAATAATCTTAAAAATCGAAGTCAGCTACTTTTAAGTCGAGTCACCGCTGACTTTTCGTCATTGTTTTGGTACATCGACAGCAATAAGATGTAATGCGGTGTAATTTTGTGTGTCATTCTGAGAGAAAAAAAAAAAACTACAGTCACTGAAATCCCCTCTTCAGTAGTTAAAAGTTTGTGTTTTGAACATTTGCTGTGTGTAAAAAATTTTTTTTTAAACTGAGTGAAGAAATGTTAACGTATTTTCATCAAAACTGCAAGACAAGGACATTAAAAAGTATTGGCACTATCAGCAACTCGTACTCCATCTAAGTGATACTAGTGCATCCATAATATTCTTACAACTTATGCCAGATGGAAAAAAATATGTTTACAGCGATAAAGAACGACTGTATTGTTGAATTATGATACACCCAAGTATGTACATTGAAGGCATGCATGACGTTGCACTTGAACAATGACTTCAACTTTAAAAAAGGTATGGCAAAAAAAAAAAAAAAAAAAAGAATAGCCAAAGTGTATAAGGTACATGTTATTGCTTATATGCATTATGTTGCTGGAAATCATACAAAGACAGAATATCCGAGGGTCTTTTGTGGTCTGAGGTCAAAATGGGGGGGGGGGGGGGGGGGAGAGTTCTCTCCTAACAAATGGAAGTTGCTAACGCTTGAACACCCCCACAGCAGCCTGCCCACAACTGAGACAAGTTGGCCAGAAACAAGTGGGAACCCCCAACCCCCCCCCCCCCCCCCACATTTGACACAAGCAGCTAGTGTGTTGTTGGCTTTAGTAGTGCGGTTCGTGTTTACATGGAACACTTCCACGAGCGCGAACATCCCCAAACATCCGAGGAAAGAAAAAAGAAGCCCAAACCTGTTGCGGCGAAGGCGGACTCGACACAAAGAGCCGGTCAGCAAAGTTTCAACGGGGAATTTCAAAACGTGGCAAATACACAAAAGTAGCATTCGGGTTCTTAACACACGCGTGAAACCACATTCTACTTTAAAGAAGATTGTAGTAATAAAGTTTAGAGGGAATATTTTTACTGATGTTACTCGACATACTAAGCAGACATCAATATATGCGGGAGGGGGTGAAGGGGGGGGGGGGGGCTGCTAACTCGCCATGCTAATAAGCTGTAACGTAACGTTGAAGTGAAACAAAAGACTTTTCTTGAAATGTTACCCAAACATTGTCGTGGTCAAAACGCGTCAATCTTACTTAGCAGGTAAAACGAACATTCCGTTTCCTCTTGTGAAAATGCAACTTGGGACTAAAATGCGCTTAAAACTTGACTATCCTTCCCACAACACGGAGACAAGTACTGTCGAGTGAGCCCCCCCCCCCCCCCCCCCCAACCCACTAACGTGTTATGAGAATGCGTTTAGAAGGCAGATTTACCTTGGCTCAGTTTTGCAGCATCCAACAAAGAGAAATAAACGACCGGAGAGGAGAAAAAACAAAGTTATGGACTGGATCCTTTCCCCCCCCCCCCCCCTCCTCTTCCTCGGTGCTCCTCCGGACTGGTGGCTTGAGGAAGATGAGGAAAGGCAAGATTGAAACAGTCCGTCGCCTCGCTGCTGTCTTCGTCACCAAACTGAAAAGCCGTCTCTGACGCGAACCATAACTCAGCAATGACCCGCTTTCTTTTAATATTACTGAAATTGTAGCGACTTCATTTTCCAAGTAGACATTTTAGCAGCGTCCACATTGTCGCTTCCACGGATGTATCCCTCCGCGGCTCGGCCCACAGGAGGACATGGACGCATCCACACACATCAGCGGTGTCCAATTTCATCCAAAACGAATACACGACACGAAACACCTTCCGATGGATGCCTATTAATATCAAAGCGGTCGCAAATTCCGGATACGGTGTCTAATTTTGCCTGAAGGTGTCGAACGGGAGGTTTGGACTTGCAAATCGCGGCGCTCTATGTCGAGGGGCGGATGAGGCGAAGAGCCCAGAGTGGACCAGTGTAGAAGATGGAATGATAATATCGGAGAAGGCAACCAATTGGATACGGCCAAATTTGATTGACAGGTGGGACGTCCAAATATGTCAAACTCGGGGCAGTGTTGTTTTGCCTGCTGCCTGCTCGCAAGCCAGCACTCTCATTTACTTAACCAGTGCATGTATGCGATTGATATGATCCATGTACTTTGAATTGTCCTTACTAGTAAGACAATTCGTCGCTTTTGTAGAACGACTGTGTCTAACGACTACCAGCCGGGGGGGGGGGGGGGGGGGGGGGTTTAACTATTAGTGCTACATGCTAGTATGCAATTAAACAATTGTGCTGCACTAGTAACAACCGTATAGCAAATATACTCCATGTACTAGTACACTCTCGAATCTCACAAGTAGGATAACTAAATATTATTTGTGAAGGACAACTGTGCATTATTGTATTTGAGTAGTACGGCAACTGACATTATACAATTATTTGTAGTTGCCGGACTGATTCTACCAGTACTACTAGTTATGTTCTAACATTCTGCTAGTTAACATCTACCGCTTAGTAGTACTAGTGCACAGATGTCAATTTGTGTGCAGTTTTGCCTCACTAACATGTACAGTATTAATTGACTACTGTAAGCTACTAGTACTACTAGAGACATATATTTCTACTAGTTAACAATCATGTGGTATTCCGTAATAGTACTAATAGATGTGACATAACATTTGGCTAGTTAACATCTAGCGCTTAGTAGTACTAATAGTGCACAGATGTCAACTAGTGCGCAGATTTGCCTCATTAGCAGTTGACAACTGCTTGCTACTGCTACAACTACTACTAGTGACATTCTAACTCCCAACATTCTGTTGATTAACATCTGGCACTTAGTAGGACTAGTAGTACACATATATCAACTAGTGCACAGTTTTGCCTCACTAGCAACATCTACAGTAGTGGTCCCACTAGTTGACTACTGCAAGCTACTAGTACTACTAGAGACATTATAGAATTCTAATAGTTAACATGGAGTACTTTAGTAATAGCACTAAAATATGTGAACAAGTAAAGTTTTGCCTCACTAGTAACATGTATTTGTCTAACTAGTTGGCAAATGTGTGCTACTAGTAGTATTGGTGACAATAAGAATAGTACTCGTACTAATTAACCAGATATCAACTAGTGAAGATTTTTACCTTACTAGCACCAAGTAGTAGTCCCACTAGTTGACAATTGCATGCTACTAGTCCTAGCAGAAACATTAAAAAAAATCTACTAGCTAACATGGAGTGCTTCACTAGTAGTACTAATAGTGCACAGATGTGAAGTACTGCAGTTTTGCCTCACTAGTAGTAACAAGTAATCCTACAACTAGCAAATAGGTGTCACTAGTACTACTAGTGACATTATAAATAGTACTAGTACTAATTGACCAGATTTCGAGTGCAGATGTTTGGCTCACTAGGACCAAGTAGTAGTACCAACAGTTGACAACAGCATGCTACTAGTAGAAAAATCATAATATTCTACTAGTTAACAGAAGCTTCACTAGTAGTATTAGTAGTGCACAGATGTGAAGTACTGCACAGTTTGGCCTCACTAGTAGTAACCTGTAGTTGTGCAATTAGTTGGCAAATGTGTGCTACTAGTACTACTAGTGACATTATGAATAGTACTAGTACTAATTAACCAGATATCAACTAGTGCAGATTGTTTTGCCTCACTAGGACAAAGTAGTAGTACCAACAGTTGAATATAGAAAAATCATAATATTCTACTAGTTAACAGCAGCTTCACTAGTAGTATTAGTAGTGCACAGATGTGAAGTACTGCACAGTTTGGCCTCACTAGTAGTAACCTGTACTTGTACAATTAGTTGGCAAATGTGTGCTACTAGTACTACTAGTGGAATTATGAATAGTAATAGTACTAATTAACCAGATATCAACTAGTGCAGATTGTTTTGCCTCACTAGGACAAAGTAGTAGTACCAACAGTTGAATATAGAAAAATCATAATATTCTACTAGTTAACAGCAGCTTCACTAGTAGTATTAGTAGTGCACAGATGTGAACTACTGCACAGTTTGGCCTCACTAGTAGTAACCTGTAGTTGTACAATTAGTTGGCAAATGTGTTCTACTAGTACTACTAGTGACATTATGAATAGTACTAGTACTAATTAACCAGATATCAACTAGTGCAGATTTTTTTGCCTCAGTAGGACAAAGTAGTAGTACCAACAGTTGACAACAGCATGCTACTAGTACTAGTAGAAACATCAACAAATTCTACTCGCTAAACATGTCGTCTTAACTGACAATTTCGCAACGCAATGCAAATGCTTCCTTGACACGGTGAAAACAAACATCGCATTGCTTTTGCCTTTGACTCGCATGCAAAGCAGGCAGACTGTTAAAAGAGAATTTCATCCCATTTTGAAATCAAAATAACCCTCGCAAATCAAATGACAAACGATCCAAAGTCCAATGCGTTTCAATTGCGACTTGCCTCACTCGTAGCATGCATTTGGACCTGCGCTTAAATGTCACCATTTGTTGTGTGGCTTGAGACGAGACAAAACCTCAACTGGTTTGCGCCGAAACCACCGTAACATCTGCGCTGGCCCTTTTTTTTTTACGAGAAACCCCAGCCATCCACGCGCAACCGCACACGCGCGCGCACGCACGCGCACACATGCTCAGCACACGCTGCCCGCATGCACACCTGTAAGACATTAATCGTGTGGTACTGAAAAAGGAGGTTGTATTCTTTAGAACTGTGCAAAAGAATTTCATACTTAACCACATGACATAAACCCTGTCGGCCTTCTTAAAGGGACAGTTACATCTCGGTTTCGTACGGAAGCCTCAACAGCGCGCGTGCGACATTGTCACCCCTCGACATCTTTCAGTCAAAACGTGAGGGGCTCAACCTCAATATGACAAAAACGTGTTTCATGTCACGGATTCGCCGTACTGCTCCTGCAGTGCACTTTGGGGGGGGGGGGGGGGGTCATATTGCTGCGACACCAAACATCAAACGACGCTTGCTTTTGCTGCCTTTCAGAAACTAGGACGAATTATATGTTGCAGCGTGCGGTGGGACAGACACACACACACACACACACACACACACACACACACACACACCAATATTGGGGGGAAAAAGAGTCTATATTTAGACTGGAACTCCATTTTCCTAACATCACCCACACACACACACACACACGCGCACGTTCATGGCCTCATCTTACACAAGCAGCGTAAGTTCGTAAATGGGTTCCCCCCATGCAGCCACCCACGCATCAGGTACAGTGTGAAAACCGAGGGCATCCTGTTATGACTTCTGGTTTCCTGTTTCCTGTGAAGAAAAGAAAAAAACGCCGTCTTCTCACATACACACAAACACACACACACACACACACGGAACACTTTCATGAACAGCGTTAAGAGTAAAGCATCGCGCTAAGATCAGCTGGGAATGAGCAGAAGTGGCAAAAAAGTAGTTCATGGAAAAGTCAACCCCCCCCCCCCAAAAAAAAAGGTCTTGATAAAATGTTCTACGCAGCCCCACTCGTTGCTTCAGCATTCCCACATATGTTATTGTGACTTTTATTCCTCACACTTTTTTTTTTGTTGTTGCCGTGCAACAACTTCCACATACTTCCATTTTACACTGTTCAAATTTCAACAAAAATAATTTTCGTCAACACACATTTTTCACCGGACTAAAACTAGACGAGACTCGCTAAAACCGTCATTATGAAACAATAACCAGGACTAAATCCGTATGTATTTTCGTCGACTAATAAAGACAAGACGAAAATGTACACAACCTCGGAGTTTGAACGTCTCGGACCACGTACAAATCGGACTTCAACCCAAAAAATGCCCCGGAGTTTGAATTCATTTTCGGAGTTCAAACACCCAAGCAAAGCAAGCTAAGCCGAACGTATCTTGAAAACGGGCAACCGAGTAAAGTCGAGCGAAGCCGAGCAATGCCGAATGCTCGCGTTCAGATCGTGAAGACTGCATTTGGATTTTTCCACGACAATTTTCTTCGCCATGAGCCCAAAGAAAAACATACAGTGCTACGAACCACAGTCGAATTAGGAAGGAGATTAACTACCGTGGCACGAGGACCAACCTTAGCTGTTCAACAAGGTGCCTGACGTTAAACAACGCATGCAAGGACCGCTTAGTAGTCCAACAATATGCCCAATGTAAAATACACAAACTCAGCACTGAACTAAAGCTAGCATTAACATAGCATTCATCATCCACTAAAGCATCACACCACAACAGGTAAGGTATTTTTTTATTGTTTAAATACTGTACTGTACTGTAAATGTAAAAAACATAAATAGAAATTAAAATAGAAATTTTCAGTTTTTGGAGCTTGGGAACGGATTAATTGCATTTACATTATTTCCTATGGGAAAAAATGTTTTGGAGGGTGAACAATTCGGACTTTGCAGGAACGAATTATATTTAAACTCCGAGGTACTTCACTTCATAAAAACTGGACTAAAATCGATGGACATTTTAATGAACAAAAACAAGATAAAAATGATATGATTTTATAAAATATTGTCTCTGCTAATCTGTCACTGTGACAGATTAGCAGAGACAACATGCACAGATACACGGGACAGACAGGCGGTGTATTCACGGTGAAAGGTTTAAAAAAAACAAAAAACAATTTATAGTAACGTAACATTATTCCAACGGCTATTTACATTCCAACAATAACGTTAAACCGACCGCTAACTAATGCTAGCTGACTTGCTAGCTCGTAGCCACTGTAATTGTGTGTCAAGTTGTTTTTCATCCCCCCAAAAATGAGAGAAATTTTGATGTGAAATAGTTTTAGATCGGAAATGTTCAACATAATCTGATGACAAAAAAATATACAGGGATAAAAACGATTGTCGTGACTAAAACTAGACTAAAAGGTTGATCGTTTTTGTTGACTAAAACTAGACAAAAAAATGATGTTTTCTTGGACTAAAATAAAGTCTAAAATGCTCCATTTATAGTCAACTAAAAACGGACTAAATAAAAAACGGAAGAGGTTGACAAACTATGACAAAAACTAACAAGCGTGATTGAGAAAATGGCGGGTAAAATTAAAACTACTACCGAGGCATATATTGTCGGATTCCACATTATTTACAGTATTCGCTCAATTTAATGTTAAATATCAACTTTTCCCCATTCATTTTCAATGGGACGGACATTGAACTTCTTCTAAGTTTCACTTTCCAACTTATCATCATTAGCAGGTGACGAATACAGCTTGGTGGCAAAGTTGGTAAGTCCAGTAACCAGGAGGTCATCATTTCATCATTTATCTCTCAATTTACTTCATAAGCATTCCACATGCATTCAAATCTTAGCATTCAGCTATTAGCATTCCCACGCAATTTCTCCAGAAATTGCACTTAGTCTGGTCCGAATACAATATTCTGGTTTACAATGCGTGAGTGGAATATGAATTAAGCAGCAAAATCCAGCAGCTTTGATCAATATCAGAAGGCGGCCATTTTGCCACTTGCTGTCCAGTGAAAATGACATCACAGTTGCTCTCGGGTCACAAGTTACAACCAATCACAGCTCAGCTTCAGAAAAAAAGGTGAGCTGTGAGCTCGTTGGCTGAGCCTCGAGCAACTGTGATGTCATCTTCAGTCGACAGCAAGTAGCAAAATGGCCGCCCCCTGAGATGGATTAAAAATGGCTGCATTTTGCTGCATAACTCATATTTCACAAATGTAATATTAATCAGAATGTCGTGTTTAGACTCGTGAGGTCAGATTACCTCCGTTTTATTGACTTCCTGTTATGGCCTATAACTGAAGCTAAACTTTGCCACAGGTGCGAAGAAGGGAAGAAAAAAAAAAAGATGGACTATAGGCAGTTTTTACAGTACTTGCTTGCTCAAGTAATTCGCACACTTTACAAAGCCAATTTCAAACAACTACGAGCTACTCAAGTGGTAGCACACCATTGAATTAATTAATTAAACAATTAATTATTTTAAATAACATTTTTTTAAATTAATTATTAAATATTTTTTATATTAAATTAAAAATAATTTAAATTAATCCAAATCAATATTTTAAATTGAATGACCTCATAATGAACTGAGCGACTTGGATTCACTTAATTCCATCGTGTGTTACCACTTGAAGTGATTCAATTAAGTTGGTGGACAATTCTCTTTTTAGAGTGCAATCGTATTTCACAGGAGAACTCTATTCAAGGATCGAAGAACGCTATTCAAACAGTCTTGGATTCTAAATATGCTTTCTTTTTGCTGATTTTACATTAATTGCAAGATTTCAGATTTGAGAAGTAAACCTCTGTGCAGAAGTAGAAAAGTGCGATTAATTGCGATTACTTATGGAAACATTGTGCAATTAATTGGTCAAAATATTTAAATCACTACTACTACTACTATTAAATGTATGACAAATATTTGAACATTAAAGGTAATTTAAGATTCTAATGATAAGTAATCAAAATGCTATTTTTAAAAGTATTTTTCCTTATTTTTTTGAAATACAGAATGAAATAAATATCTAAATTCCTGTACGGTCTGAAAGTCCGGAGGGAATGGTAAAATGTCATCTATAATAATAATAATAATAATAATAATCAAGTGGAAAAACTTGAGTTCACGACCAGTCCGGTTTTCGAAAGCCACAAGCCCCGCCTCCTCCCGCGCGTTCTCATGTCACGTGGTGTGACTCCGCAAAGCTCCCGCCGAGATACCTGAGCGAGCGTTCGCCGCGGCGGGGGTCAAAGTCAGCTCGTGAGCGGCTCCAACCTTCCCGCGGTGCCTCCGGCTTTTTTATTGTCAGCGTACGCGCTTAATTGTCTTGGCACAAACTCACAGCAAGCCATTTCTTGAATACATTGTGGACAAAGTGGAAGAAGCATTTGGCATCTGGTATATATTTTTGGTTTGTTTGTTTGTTCAGGTGAGACGAAAGAGAGAGAGAGAGAGAGAGAGAGAGAGAGAGAGAGAGAGAGAGAGAGAGAGAGAGAGAGAGAGAGAGAGAGAGAAAAAGGCACCACATCCTCTTGTTTTTTTTTTTTTTAAGCTCATCACCCCCCCCCCCCCTCTGCCCCCCTCCCCCCCGTTCGGAATTCATTAGCAATCAAAGAGCCACTGACAAACGCCCAATCTTAATTACCCTCTCATTTGCATATTTGCATATTAATGACTGCAGACGTAGCTGTTTTTCTGCTGCGGTAGTCAGCCCCCCCCCCCCCCCCAATCCCCCCTCCCTTTAGATAGCCGCCACGTACACTGCAACACTGTGTCTTTGTTGTGGCACAAAGCCTTCTTTTTGAGGGAGGGAAGGGGGTTGGGGGGGGGGGGGTCATTATGTGTGTGTGTGTGTGTGTTTGGGGGGGGGGTTATTGTTTTACAAAGTAAAAGCAGATTTTTTGCATATGTCTTAGAAGGTAACACTGGTCAATACACATTTTGGTGTCAAGAAAGTTTCAACTTTTTATTTATTTTTTGGTATTTTGATGTCGCTGAATAATTTTTTATTTTTTTCCAAAATTGGCTCTAGTTTTTGAGATATTCCCCATATTTGTTGATGAAAAAGTGCTAACAATGTGATGACATTGGTCTTCTCTTTGAAGACGCTGCATCTGTCTTTTCAAGCATGTCCATTCAGTTTTCTTTCATTTTTTGATGAGATATCACGAAGGACCCCAAAAACAAAAAGCAAGGAGGTTGTGGGTTCAATCCCTGGCTGGGTCATAACAAATGTGTTTAGAAACGGGACCACTTATGTCCTTGCTTGACACTCAGGCTAAGTTGGCCAAATGAATATGTATGATTTTTAAAAATGTAGTTCTATATTTTACTGCTTGAAAAAAGTCAATATTACTTAGTTTTAGTCTAAAAAATACTATTTTCAAAACCACTGTGGGCCGAGTATTATTTTCTTCTTTTTGGAAACCTTGCAGGTTCATTGAAGTCAAATTTTCTTGTTCTGTTGGCAGATCATTTTGCTTATTTGGATTTTGGAGTCATCATTTTCTTATTTGATTATATTTTTTTCTTAATTTTTTTACGGTCCTTTTTGCAGTGTGGCAATTGTTATCGCAGACTGCGCTTAACAAATCACAAATCATGTGAAAATCAAACCAAAATCCAGAACATTTAGCAGTAAACAAATGCAGGTGACATCAGAGCACAAACATCACTTTTAGTAACGAATGATGTACATTTTCCTAAACTGACAAGCACATTCTTCTTCAAATCAATTAAATGTTAAAAATAAATATATCTCAAAAACTGGAGCCAATTCAAAGAAAAATTATGTCATTTTCTCAGCCACACAAAATCCCACAGATAGAATTAAAATAGCACTTTATTTATTTATTTATCAGTCAGTCTGTTGCCATTGAGGATGACAACAATCTGAGAATATTTACTGTTGAACGTTTGAAATGCTGAGTATTTGGACAACTTGAAATTAAATAAGATTGTTAGATGAAGAATCAATTATCAAAATATTTATCAATTCATTTGATTGGCTGTCGATTAATTGTTGCATCAGATTGTTGAAACGCCATCAATTGATCTGTTGTATGTACTTTCAGGAAACAATATCGTAAAAAAAGAAAGAAAAAAAAAGACAATTGCTTACAAAATTTACATTATAAAAAAAGCGGTCATTTTCTTTTAATTTAAAGAGAATTTTTTTTTTAACCATGTTGGTCCTCTTGAGATTAAAAACCTACGAGCTATAAGTATGTCAAACCAATAGATCTAAATTAAACTGAATCTAAATGCAATTAGTGAACGTTTGCTCCTTACTTTATTCATGAACAATTGTAATGACAAATTTAGTATGATCCGTTTTGTTTTCTCATAAATTAATCAATATGGAAATGGTTTGAAAACAGTTTGCTTTTTTTCAATGAAAACAGACTACTTGGCAAATAATCTGGTCAATCTGATCACATACTTATTAACATACGCAACTGACAATAAAAATCCACTCCTGTCAAGTGAATCTCATTTTGTCAGTTATGCGTAATATTAATTTCACTCAATTTTACCTTTTGGCTTTGACTTGATTGCGTTTCTGTTGCATGAAAAATGGTGGATCTTCACCCAGCCTAGTTGCCAACTCATGAGAGGAGAAACAAATGTGAGGGCGGTATTATGTAAATTAGCCCCACTGTTACATCACAATGCAGCAAAATTGAGAACAGCTCACACAAGACACGTTTTTGTAAATAGGCAGGTCATAAAACAACATTGCCATCTTGTAGATGAAAAATTGCTATGCATTTGGGATCCTTAACTATTAAGGTTTCACATGATCAGGTGACTAACACCTTTTGGAATGCAAATGCACGCCTCGCACCTTTACACGGACATTCATGTAACGAAGCAGGAAGACAAACATGATGCTATGCAAGGTGTTTTGCATCTTTAAATACTTGACCTTTCTTCAAGGTGACAGGCGAGTCTCGCTCTTCTTTGTCATCATGACGAGCAAGCGATATGGTGCGAATATTGGCAAAACGCTGCCCCCTGCTGTCTGCACGGCAGACCTACGCCGCAACATCAAAAATACATAAAAGCCTGTTTGACATGCAGGTTTTTTTTTTGTTTTTGTTTTTTGAGGGCAACCAAAATTCAGACATAATCAACACACACAAAATGAGTACAAAAGAACCAAGACAAATGACTTTGGTAAACAGTTTTACGTCTTAAAGACAATGGAGCGTGAACAAAACCGTTGTTAGCGATGGTGCTATTTATACGCCAGCAGAGGTCGCTGTTGCATAACTCTTAGCCGTCTCTTGCTTGCAGGGTTGCAGGGAAGGTCTTTTCTTTGGCGTGCAGCAGCTGAGATGAAAAAGGAGAGAATTTGCGATAAACGATTTCTTTAACGATGACACAATTAAAATCAATGCTCTCAAACCAAGACCGCAAGGCCTCGTCTTCGCTGCACAAAGTTACGCTACTGTCCAAAACGTTGCGTTAATCATTCTTCATTAATTACAACACAGACAGCAACATACCTTTGAATGGGTTTGGCTTCGCTGATAAGATCAGGTAATTTACAGTTTCTCGTGTCTGGCAGCAACAAACTCAAAATAGCAGCAATGACGCTGAATGAACCAAAAATGACATAAGTGAGAATCTTGTTGTAAATCCCTGCAAAAAAAAAAGGAAATAATAAAAAATGACATCATTGTTTTGTGACAAATTAGACAATATGCAGATAAACAATATGAAGCATGTGCCAAGATGGGGAGTGTAAGGACAAAGTGCAGGATAGTGCGAAGATGCCAAACATGAATTCATTTATGATTAGAATGACATCATCCAATGACATCATCCAAACAATAGCAGTGGCAAAAAAAGAAAAAGAAAAAAAAAGCAGTGGCAAAAGCACTAAAATAATAGAAAGTACAGATAGATAACTTGTGTAAAAAAAGGAATAAATAAAAGTAGTACTACAGACTCTGAATATATTTAAGTACAATAGTAAAATGTTCCCCACCCTTTCAATGGTGAACAATATCTGGTTTGGACAATTTTAGTCATAAGATATGCGATCGCCACAAATCTTTCCTTGGCCCGCGACATCAAAACAATTCGAGTAAGGCTTAAGGATTTTCAATACCACTTTTCTTTTTTCTTTTTTCTCCATACTCGGCCTTATTTCAAGGTATCGGTACACATGATAGGGGCAGTATCGGCCGCCCTCCTGCGGCTGTTTTACGATCAGGAATTAGAAATGACAAGAATAGAAATGTGCCATTAATTTCACGCAATTTCAAGGAGCAATGCTATATTAAAGCATTTCGTTAAAATGAGTACTCGTACTTTTGATACATACGATTTGCCCTCCAAAACGACGACAGATCATTTTAAAGAGATCGACGTATATAAAGCATTTTTTTTTTCTTAAAATTGCATGAAATTAAAGGCAATTTTCTATTCTTCTCATTTCTAGTTCCTTAATGTAAAACAGCCACAAGAGAGCGATCGACTCTGGCCCCCCTTTTTATTTTTATTTGATTTTTAAATGTGGTGGGAAGTAAAACACACCTTAAGTCTCTGTATAGTTCTGCTTCTACGTTTTACACACCACAGAGAAGAGTGCTTTTAACAACACTTTGATAATGTTTGGGTTGAAAATGTTTGGGTAAAAAAATAATAATAAATTGGGTCTAAAAGGGACCGACCTGCTGCCTGAGTCAATTTGACCCAACATCCTCGGTTGTTTTGTACCAAATGGCCCAATTTGTTGGGTTATTTGACACAAAACAACCCAGAAAGTAAGGCGTGGATTGGGTTATGTTTACATCCAAACTGGGTCAAACAAAACCAACTCAACTTTTTGGGTGAAGTGAACCCCAATGAATAATGCACAAAGCAAAGCAAACAAATATTTTGGGTAAATTAACTGAAAAAGTTGGGTCGGTTCAATTTTGAGCCAATTCAATTTGTGTTATTCAATCAATCCAAAAGTTGTGTCCAATAAATAACCCACAAACAACACTCTAAAAACAGTTGGGTCAAAAGTAACCCAATTGCGGATCAAAAATGGAACGCTCCACTTTATGGCTCAATTTGACCCAACCTTCTGGGTTGTTTTATACAAAGTGACCCCATTTTTTGACCCAAGTAAAGGATCTGACCAATATTTATGAGTTGTTTTACACTAAAAAGACCCATTTCCTGACTCAGAGACCCAAGTAGAGGTCCATTTTTGACCCAACTGTTCTTAAGAGAGAACCCAACAAATGGACATCGACAAATTTAAATAACTCAAAACGTTGTGTCAGGTCATTGTATGACCCAATTGAATTGGGTGATTCCATTAACCCCAAAAGTTGGTTCAAATAAATAACCCACAAACAACCTGACAGATTGGGTTGCATTGTGGGTTATTAAGATGAGTTTTTTTTGCGTTGAATAAAGTTTTTTTTTAGAGTGTAACGCGCCATCTTCATTAACGTGTCATTTTTTTTCCTTCTTTTTAGAGCTCAGTATTGTTCATTCGGAAATGTCATCATCATTGCTCTTTTATTATTATTTTTTTATTATTTTTATTTTATTTTATTATTATTATTATTATTTTTTTGTGTGTGTGTGTGTGTGTGGGTGAGTATGTGTATGTGCGTGCGTGCGTGCGTGTATTTGTTAGCTCACCAGAAAACCTATTAGAAAAAATCTCATACCGTTCACCTAAACCGAACACCGCCGTCAGGAGACCCGAGGAAGGACCAAAGAAAACCAAGGAAGGTGAAATCCAGCACCGACCAGACACCCCCCACCAGAACTCCTCCCCAACCCAAGAAACATCCAGACCCCAACAAATCCAAAAAACATAAAATCAGGGAGGCCTCAAGAGACCAAAGGAGAGACCGAGAAAAGGAAGGAAGGACAGACGAGGCCGCGTGAGATCCGCAGTGTCATTTAAACGTCTTGGCTCGTCACCTTTAGCGTCATAATCAGTGTGTGTGTGCTCCGTAATCGAATGTAAGAAAAAGACGTCCACACTCGCCTATGTAGATGACGTAAGGGCAAACGATGGTTCCGATGCGTCCCGCTGTGGACAAAACCCCCAGGCCCGTGTTCCGGACCACCGTGGGGTAGAGCTCGCTGAAGAACACAAAGATGAAGCAGTAAGCCACAGCCACGCCCAACTTCCCCACAAGAACCACCACTTGGAATGTCACAGGCATGTCTGCAAAAAAAACAAAAAGAAGAGAAACAAAAAAAGGAATTATGACCACGCCCCCTTTACAAGCAGGATTGCATCATCGAAAGCGTTCAACAATATCCTTTTTTTTTAAATTTAGATACCAACCATCCGGGACAAGCTTAACCACAAGGAGCGTCATTCCGGAGAACATCAGCGCGCAGAAGAGGACGGCGGGCCGCGGGACTCTCTTAATCAAGAGCCACGTGGAAACGTAGCCCGCCGCGTCGGTGACTGCGGAGATGAAGCAGTTGAGGTAATTGTTCCCTCGCAGGTTGCTCGTATTGAGAGAGAGTCCGTAGAACACCATGGCGTTGGCCATCCTGAAAAAAAAAACGCACACGGCAAGACTGGATGAGGATACGAGAGAAGGCAGAAATAATATGGGAAGGATACAAGCAGGACACATCGTCGCCAACCAACATACATATTAAGAATACTTCTTAATATGTATGTTGAGGAAGAATACTTCAGTCGACTGAAGTATTCTTAATATGTATGTTGGTTGGCGACGATGTGTCCTGCTCGTATCCTTCCGCGAGTCCCGCCACCGTCGCTCGCTAAACCAATGAGGTTGCGCTCCAATCCGCTCAAATCCTTCTCACTTGATTGGTCAAAACAACCCTTCATTACACCAGAGCCCGCCCCCTTCTTTACGAGTACAAATCACGGCGCTCTACAAGTACAAATGAGTTTTGCTCCATTTGTAGCGCGACAAATGGGGCAAAAGTCACGTCACTGAACAGCAGCAGAAAACCCACTTGTGACTCCTAGTGGCAACTTCTTTGACTACAAGTTGTCATTTCTACAGGTACAAATCGCAACTTTTACAGATACAAATTTATACTTTTTGTACAGGTACAAATTTTTTTTTGTACAGATACAAATTTGTTTTACACATACACATTTTTTTTTTTACAGGTACAAATTTCTTTTACAGACACAATTTTTTTTTTTTACAGGCACACATTTTTTTTACAGATACAAATCACGACTTTTACAGATACAAATTTAGACTTTTTTCTACAGGTACAAATTTTTTGCACAAGTTAGTTTTGCACCAAATTTACCTCCATAAAATAATCAACACCATTTTAAAAAGTTGTTTTCTTTACACATTGCGCATTACAACATTGGCCACTGACTGCGTTTGTTTTAGGATGACAGGAAAGTCAACCCCAAATTTTCTTTTTTTTTTTGAGTTCTGAGTAGCCCCGCTAGTCTAAACACGGCTTTCGGAGTTGAGCAGCACAATCCGGCCGTTTTTTAATCCATCGCAGGGGCGGCCATTTTGACTGACAAATATCAGAAAAAGCTCCCTGCAGTAAATTGCGGTGCAGTTCGACTGCAATCATAATGATAAGAATGTCGAATCAATAACCGTGTTGCAATGAAAAAAAAAAACAAAAAAAAAACTCAGCATTAATGTCTTGGTAAAAGGCATAAATGGATTGGATTGTGCCAGTGTACCTAATATTATGGCCAATGGAGGAACTATTGTGCGGAAATGCTGACAAAACAAATACTTAGCTTCTTTTCAAATTACAAAAGAAGATGCAAGATTAAAACAAATTCGTTATTAAATTAAACGCAATGAAATGTTCTAAAATAGCTCAAATAATGTACTGCAAGCTTTCACAAAAGCTGTTTAAAATCAGAAAGTGGCTATGATTTAAGTGGTACAAGTAAGTGTCTATAAAAAAAAAAATCAAAATTAGAACAAATATTAAGGTGTGTTTCAATTATAGGTGTAAATTTGTGAATTTTTTTTGTGAATTAACCTGAAAAGGTGCGAACCACTGGCTGAGTTGAAAAAGATGCATAAAAACAAAAGTACAACAACAATATTTAAATCAGGTGAAAATCTGTACAAATGTAGAAAATAGAGTGCAATTAAAAATGTACGTGTAAGCCTTTGTGCTGATTTATATATTTATATATATATATATGTAAACGTGTTAGCTTATCAAATAAATAAATGCACAATGCTGTTTATATGTGCACGTTTATGTGTTTTTCCTTATAAGTGTTAGGACGAGATCATTTTTTTTCCTCCCTACTTTGAACATGTAAACTTGCGCTTAATGAGGAGTAAAAAACTAAACCAATTTTTTTTTTTTTTTTTTACAGTATTTCTGTTGCTGGTTTATATGTTCAATAAATAAACCCCCCCAAAAAATGCAAAGAATGCTAATAACTTGTTTCTATCTGTTAGACATAAAAATAAGTCAACAAACATGAAATCGTAGCGTTTTCCATTACCATATGAAAAAACCAAGCCCCGTAATGTTCCTCAGGTTCGCGGTGTGGATCAGGTCCATACACGTGTGCATGTTCTTATCGCCATCCGGTTTTTCCTGGATCACATGCACAGAACGAAAGGACACAAAAGCGGTTATTTTTTGCATATGTGGCGATACCTCATTGGCGAGGTTGGACATGAAGATGAGGCGTCTTATTTCGTACAAAATGGCAGCGCGTGTACACGCACCAATAATTTTGAGCCGTCGCCGGGCTTAAATATGACATCGGGTGCGTGGATTCCGTTCATTTTGGCAGCGCGGCGTATCACCGCTTCCGCCTCTTCCACCCGGCCTCTCTGCAAAAGCCAGCGAGGAGACTCAGGAATCACCCTGAGGGTCATTGAACACATCGTGTTACGTCATGTGACTTAAAACCGTTTCCAAACCTTTAAAATATTTTCTTTTCTGTCTTGTGCGTGTAGTTGCATCCTGATCTTTTTTTTTTTTTTCCAAACAGTACCAAGTTCCCACACAGAACATTCAACATTGGGTATGCGTCAGGAACGGTTACTTTGGCTCGCGGACGTCAGAGGTAACAAAACGCTTTTGGCCAAATGTCAAATTTAAACATCGTGTACTCTGAGAGGCTATTTTTGACTTCCTACTATAAACCTTATATTAAGAAGCTGTGAGTCCGAAGGTGACAGCCGCTGGCAACCACTAAAATGTCGAGTGGTATTTTCAAAAACAATTTGTTTTGTTTTCGTTTTAAGAAAGGCTGGCATTGCTTATTGGCGTTTTCATTCATTTCAAATTGTCACTGAACAAATACAAATCACTGTATAACAGTTTACCAACGTTATCATAATCAGTTATTATTATGATTCCGTTCCGTTCCGTCTTCAATTCCGCTTATCCGGGGTCGGGTCGCGGGGGCAGCAGCTTTAGCAGGGAAGCCCAGACTTCCCTCTCCCCAGCCACTTCAGCCAGCTCCTCCGATGGGATCCCAAGGCGTTCCCAGGCCAGCCCGTGAGACGTAGTCTCTCCAGCGTGTCCTGGGTCGTCCCTGGGGCCTCCCGCCGGTGGGACATGCCCGGAACACCTCCCCAGGGAGGCGCCCAGGAGGCATCCGAACCAGATGCCCCAGCCACCTCAACTGGTTCCTCAACTGGTGACCGTTCCGTTCCGTCTTCAATTCCGCTTATCCGGGGTCGGGTCGCGGGGGCAGCAGCTTTAGCAGGGAAGCCCAGACTTCCCTCTCCCCAGCCACTTCAGCCAGCTCCTCCGATGGGATCCCGAGGCGTTCCCAAGCCAGCCCGTGAGACGTAGTCTCTCCAGCGTGTCCTGGGTCGTCCCCGGGGCCTCCCGCCGGTGGGACATGCCCGGAACACCTCCCCAGGGAGGCGCCCAGGAGGCATCCGAACCAGATGCCCCAGCCACCTCAACTGGTTCCTCAACTGGTGACCGTTCCGTTCCGTCTTCAATTCCGCTTATCCGGGGTCGGGTCGCGGGGGCAGCAGCTTTAGCAGGGAAGCCCAGACTTCCCTCTCCCTAGCCACTTCAGCCAGCTCCTCCGATGGGATCCCGAGGCGTTCCCAAGCCAGCCGTGAGACGTAGTCTCTCCAGCGTGTCCTGGGTCGTCCCCGGGGCCTCCCGCCGGTGGGACATGCCCGGAACACCTCCCCAGGGAGGCGCCCAGGAGGCATCCGAACCAGATGCCCCAGCCACCTCAACTGGTTCCTCAACTGGTGACCGTTCCGTTCCGTCTTCAATTCCGCTTATCCGGGGTCGGGTCGCGGGGGCAGCAGCTTTAGCAGGGAAGCCCAGACTTCCCTCTCCCTAGCCACTTCAGCCAGCTCCTCCGATGGGATCCCGAGGCGTTCCCAAGCCAGCCGTGAGACGTAGTCTCTCCAGCGTGTCCTGGGTCGTCCCCGGGGCCTCCTGCCGGTAGGACATGCCCGGAACACCTCCCCAGGGAGGCGCCCAGGAGGCATCCGAACCAGATGCCCCAGCCACCTCTTATTATTATGATTATTATGATTGTGCTTGTAAATTGAAATCCCACATTTCAGAAAACTGCGCGTGACTATTGCTCGCATACGTACCGCCACGCAGGGATGAAGAGGAGGCCCGGGATAGCGCTAGCAACCAGCATCAGCCTCCAACCTCGTACCAAGTAGGCAAGGAGCGGCAACAGGGCGTATCCCACGCTAAAAGCCAGAGTCTGGCCCAGCAGACTGTAGGTCAACCTGGCCGACTCACCCAGCATTTCCGAGCCTGGCCAAGATAGAAAGATGGGAAATCGGAGTCCCGGACAATCCCGTTATCCTTTGACATTTTCACAACTGGACCTCCCTCGAGGCCACGTCTAATTAATTGTCCTCTTCAGTCTATCGTGATCAATTAAACGGCTCTTTGAACACAATCAAGACACTCTCCCGATGGGTAAATATACCCGGTAGTACTTGGGGGAGGAAAAAAAAAGCAAAATCAAAAAGACATTTTTACATGACCGAGATTGGAAAACACTAATGGTACACTCTAAAAAGACAATTGTTGAAGACATTTAAGATTACAAATTGAATTGTTGACCAACTTAAAAAAAAATGCTTCCATTTGAATTAAGTCCATCCAAAGTGAATATGTGAATTTTTATCAATTATGAGCCCATTAAATTTAATATATTCTCTTAAATTAAGTTAATCTAAAGGTAATCCAAAATTAAGTTTAAAGAACTCCTTAATTAATTAAACTTAATATATTCACTTTGGATTAACTTAATTCAATCATGTGTAACCAATTGAAGCATTAAAAAAAAAAAAAAAAAAGTTGTCCAACAATTCAATTTGTAATCTTAAATTGGTTCAACGATTCTCATTTTAGAGAGTTGGCATATAACCAACAATATAAAGTGTCTGTTCCACAGATGACAAATACAGTATATATACATAAAATGGCTGTATTTTATATATTTGTTTAAAATGCAGTAAATGGTTTGGTTTGACCCCCACCCTCCTAAAGAAATGAAAAAAAAATGAAAAAAGAAATAAAAATATCAAAAATCATCATCATCATGGGACGAAAATATGCTGCCATTACTATGAGCCAGCTCGAAAGCCCCGTGAGGCGAATTTGATTGGTTAAAGAAACAGCCCCGTTGACAATATAGTTTCAATTACAGGACATCGACCAAAACAATTCTTGCTGGTCTTGGGCAGTCGAGATTGGCATCATGGCAGCACATTTACGCTGACATCTGATTGGACAAAAACATCTCGCATCCTTTACATGCTAAAAAGCAGTGCAGCCAAGAGATGCGCTACAAAGTGACTGTTGGGATTAAAACAAACACAATTTCATGAAATGAAATCTTTGTATAAATATGATGTAAGAGCAGGTCAGCAGAGAAAGGCCATATACTGTATAAAGTTGTCGAGAAGCAGCGTTGTGGAGCGCCGTCTTACCCAGAACGAGAGCTGCAACGTAGCAGGACACGTGGCCTATTCCTCTTAGACAGTTCAGAGCGCAGAACATGACCCAGTTGACGGAGGTGGCCTGGATCAATGCGGTGACCGACTGCAGTAAAACGGTGAGGAAAAGCACGCGCTTTCTGCCGAACCTGTACACAATGTCAACAAACATCAACACGGGATATGAATATGAAAATGTGACGTCGACGTTTCTAGCTATAAGGCGAAGTAGGCGGCTGTGCCTCCAAGCCACCAGGGGGCCCCCAAGCCCCTACTTGAGGACAGACATGGGAAGTACTTTTACTTACTTTACTTGAATATTTTGTTTTATTCTGGTGAAACTTTACCAAGCGTGTGAGCTAGAGTTTTAGCGTCTGGGTGGGAGCTAGTAGCATAGCAGCGGGCTAACGTCAGGAAATGTTTTACTATCCTGTCACCCACACTTTTGCTAAACTTGTCACCAGGAATAATAATAATGATAAAAAAAAAGATGTTGCGGTTGACACACGTACCATCGGCTTCGTAAAAAAGAAAAAAAGTGTTCCAAATTCCAAAACTATGCTATACAAACAACAACAATATAACAAAAACTAATTTTTTTTAAATATGGTCCCAATCTTGTCATTGCTTGTACATAATCCGAGTAGTTTGGAGTGTTTTTGCACTTTTTTTTTTTTACACTTTTATTTTATTAATTTTCAGTTATGACAATGTTGAGAACACTAAATTCCCCAGGTGGTTTTGAAAAATATAATGGCAGCACAGGCTTGACATGTTGCTACAAATGTGTTCTGTTGATCAGTATTCTGGGTTTAGGAAAATAAAGAATTTATTTTTTTGTTTTATTTTGAAAAAGGTCAATTTACTTTTTACTTTTTTTACTTAAGTATATTTTCAAGTTGGTATTTTTGTACTTTTACTTAAGTAAGGGAGTGACTTGAGTACTTCTATTTTTATCATAGTAGTTTTTTTTGCACAAATAACAATACTTTTACGTAAAAGACTAGGGGTGTGCCCAAAAAAATTGATTCTCATAAGAATCACGATTCTCATTTAGTACGATTCAGAATCGATTTTATTTAAATTATTTGATACTGTCTTGCCTTTGTTTGTGTGAGCCTTTATTGGGAGCGCTGTTCATGTTGTACCCGGTTTGGCCACTGAGGGGCAGTGTGGTTCCACGCGGTCTAATACACTGTTAAGTTGTAGCCACATTAGAGAGTAGAAGGAAAAAGTCACGATCAAGTTATTCCGATAAAAGTGTTTTTTTCCCAACGCGGAGCCATTCTTTTGAGTGATAAAAGTGCCGCGAGTAGCGCGCTAATTAGCATTAGCGAGTCAGACTGGAGTAGGTCATTACAATTCCTTGCACATCTATAGATTGATGCAAAAATCATTGTCAATAAAATCATTTTGAATTAAAAAAAAACATTCTGAATCGAAAATCTATTCTGAATCGAATCGCAGGCCCAAAAATCGGAATCGAATCGTGAGACATTCAAAGATTCTCACCCCTACTAAACACTAGTATTTTTGACATCTCTGCCTGAAGAAGATTAAAATGTCCTGTTTTTATCGGTCTATAATATTTGTTTATTACATCCCTTTTATGCTTAAAAAAAATTAACGTAGGATATACATAAAATAAACTGTGATGATAAGCAGTGGCTGGTGTTTTTGTGTCACACAGTTAGGGACGTAGAGCGGAATTTGGCGTAGAGATTGGCAAACTCGCGGGCCCCAAGCAGCATCTTGCCAAGTGTAGTGTTTTTTTATTTTGGAGGTGTCGCGGGAAGCGTGTTACGATGCGTCTTCCTCCTTTACCTTCACTTCCTTAGCATTTTAGCAAAGAGTCCACGTCTCTTGCCTTCAATTTGCGGGTTTGACAACTTTGACAAGAGTGACATTAATCAAAAATAACAGTGGAGATTTGCCGGCCGCCATCAGGAGCGATTTGTTGACAATTCTTTTCCACAAGTGTACAAAAGTATGTTTTTCAGAGAAATCAAGCTTTTGAGGAGGAAATGGTGTAGTAGTTATGACAATAATTTTAGAGCTTTAAACACTGCATATTTCCTAGCATTGGCATTTTCTTTGATATATTATTGATTATTTTAGCCTGCAATAATCATCAATAATGCCCGCAAAATTCTGGAGGGACTGGCTCGGACTGTCTACAAATGACCTATAGATGACATATGTGCCGCAAATCCAGTATTTATTTAGACATTAATTTGTATTTTTTTTTGGGGGGGGGGTGTTCACTCTTCCCTTTCATAATTTTTTTTAATTTTTCTGCCTTTCTGTCAAATTTGGTCTCTTACTGATTTTTAAAAACGTTTTATGGCAATTTTGGGGTTATTTTTTTTTGCCTTTTTACTAGCAATTTTCTGACATTCCTGCCAATTTTGTAGTAATTTTCAGGATTTCTTCTTTTGTTTTCTGACATTTTATAGTTACTTTGTGAATGTTTTTTCCCCTCCTGCTTCTGACCTTTTTTGGGGGCAATTCCAAAAGACATTTTATGGCAATGTTCTGCCTTTCTTTTTTTGTTTTGGACATTTCATGGTTACTTTTTGCCCCCCCCCCCACCCTGCCTTTTTTATTAAATTCTCTGACATTTTTGGCAATTTCATGGACATTAAATGGTGAATTTCTACTTTTCTTCTCCTTTTTTGGACATGTTTAGGTAATTTTTATCTACCTTTCGTCTAAATGGAAAAATATGGATTATGGCATTTTTGAATATTTAATTAATCCATCCATCCATCCATTTTCTGTACCGCTTGTCCTCACAAGGGTCGCGGGGTTGCTGGAGCCTATCCCAGCTGGCTTCGGGCAGTAGGCGGGGTACACCCTGAACTGGTTGCCAGCCAATCGCAGGGCACGCAGAGACGAACAACCATACTCACAATCGCACCTATGGACAATTTGGAGTGTCCAATTCACCTGCCATGCATGTTTTTGGAATGTGGGAGGAAACCGGAGTACCCGGAGAAAACCCACGCAAGCACGGGGAGAACATGCAAACTCCACCCAGGAAGGCCGAAGCCCGAAGCCCGGACTTGATCTCACAACCTTTGCACTGGGAGGCGGACGTGCTAACCAGTCAGCCACCGTGCCGCCATATTTAATTAATGTTTTATCTAAATAATTAATTAGAATAATATTTTATCTAAATAAAATATATGTAAAAAAAAAAAATCTACTAATTATTTTAGAGATCCATCCACAGGGAGCCACATGTAGCTCCAGAGATGCAGGTTGCGGACCCCTGCTCTAAACCCTCACACCTAAGGACTAATAACTGTATCGGTCCTTTTTATTTTGGCTCGGAACACATCATAAGCTTAGCGTTTCCAACCCATTGAAAGCTAACCAACAGTTTCATTTGAAATGTGTGTTTGGAGCAGTAATGTTGCCGGACAGAATGACTTGCCGGTCCGAGAGTTGACCACTGACGAGGGTCCCAAACAGGACTCCGATAAAGAACATAGAAGTGGAGAAGGGGACCTTCCATGCATTTTCACAAACCAGCTCCCACTGCAAATCAAAACAAACAATGTTAAAACAAGCAAGGGTGTTTGTCAGAAAACGTTATCGCGACAGGAATTCCATCGTGAATGCGTGTGAATTTGCCGACATTTTCAACGAAAGACAATCGCGCTTGAGATTTAATTCTCACCTTTCGTTTTGCAAGCACGACTGGGATTGTCACGTTTTTGTTTTGTTTTCTCAGCTGCGCTTTTGAGTTTTTGTTTCCTCTGATAGGTTTGGTGTCTTCTTCTTGCGGCTCTGCGTCTACTTTTAAAGTGAGCTATTTGCATTGTTATTGCTTCCAGGTCAGCCTTGAGTCATTTGCAGTTGACGCTTGTGTGTTTGATCACTTCTATAAAACCAGCTCAGCCTGTTACGTTTGTTTTGGGACCAACCACACACGCGTGTACGCAGCTGCCACAGATTACAATTTATACGTGTCTGTGTCAATAAGGTCAAATTTCTTCCTGGGACCTTTCGGGACGTTGCAGCCTAATTTTTTTGTGGCAACCTTGAAAGAGTACAATATGCAAGACTGCTGGCCAACGCAAAATCCAGAAGAATCACTTTTTTTCTTTTTTCTTTTTTTGCTACAGCGTATGACTTTTATAACGGACGTACAGTATTTGACGCGTGGAAGTGCCAATGTGGCGTGAACCGTTTTGACTGAGCTAAATCGTTCGAACAAGTCGTTTGAATGTCTTGGTAAATTTGTTCAAACGTACTGAAAAGTCGTTTGAATGTATTGGTACAATGTAGGCCAGATGCTAAAAACATCACATTTTTTCCCATAATGCCTTGCAGTATTTTTCCATAATGCCACAACGGCACTTGCACATATCAATGGCACTATGGGATTTTTTTTATAAAATAGAAGAAGAAGTTTTTAGCATTTAGCCTACGTTTTACCAATACGTTCAAACTACTTTATCAACACCTTCAAACATTTGAACGACATAGCCAAAGTCAAAACTCCACATTGGGAGCTCCATGCTTAATACACAGCAGGGGTATTAAACGCCAATTTAAAAAATTTTAATGTCAATTTTTTTGTGATCAATATTTAAGTAACTTAGTCATTAGAGGTGTGAATTGCCGAGTACCTGGCGATTCGATCCGTATCACGATTCAAAAGTCACGATTTGATTGGACACGATTAATCCTGATACGAATCTATAAGTTGGTTATTGCAAAATTTTTTTTTTTTTACTCAAATTTATAAAATACTAATCAGTAAACTTGCACATGTACACTGTAAAATTGGTATGAATATTTATTTATCGGAAACTTCAGCCTTATAACTGTGAGCCGCTGTCTTTAACAAACAATCTGTTTCATGTTTGAACCGCATTGAAATAAAATATTAAGGCTTATTGTTCCATTAATAGAACATTCTTCCATGCTTAATGCGTGAATCCTAACCTTAAATAAGATGTTTTGTTGAATATTTCCTTTTTTTTTTTTTTGAAATATCGATTCGGCTGCATATCGAATCGATTCAAGAATTGTGCGCTGTAATATTGCGATATATTGCCGGATCGATTTTTTTTAACACCCCTTCCAGTCATTGTATCTCCATCGGCGTGTAATCAATACCTTTGAACATACTGTATGAACAAACATGTATGACTGCCAATAAGTACAGTACAGAAGTGCTGTTAAGTTTACCTTGCACATGCAATTAATATCTAAAGTCTTATTTTAATTGGAATCCAATTAACCCTGGAGAACCCAAGAACCCTTTTCTTCTTTGGAAAATTATGAATTATACATTAAATGACTGCTATAAATTCACTGAATTTTTTTTCAATTTTAACCCTTTATTCCCTAATTTAGCATTAGGGCGAAATATGACCACTTTTGGGATTTAGGGGTATCATTTCGAAAAATCTGAATAACAAAAACTGTCAGTAAACTATTTAGAATTTAAGAAAATAATCAATCAAATACACAGCTACATTGAACAATATCATTTTTTTTTTTTTTTTGCATTTTAGAACTGGATTTTGAATGCACAAACACACTTTGGCCAATGGAAGCAAGAACACAGGGACAAAATCACTGCTGGGAAAAAAAAAAGGTCTTTGTTATTTGAGTAGCAGAATTTATAGGGGCCAAATTTGACCCCGTGGGTTCTCCAGGGTTAAAAATAAAATAAATGTGTTTTGACTGATACTATACTGTTCAAAAGTGTGGGCGGTCACCCAGGCAAAGTATCGAGTGTACTTCTGACCAGTTTAAAGTCATCTTCATTGAAAAGTAGTGCTTTCCTTTTCAAAAATAAGGACATTTCTTGGTGACCCCAAACTTTTCAACTGTAGTAATAACAATAATTGACACCTTGTTGGTCACATGTCCTGTCTCTTGATTGATTGGTTTTCTTTGAGTGCAGCGATTTCCTTAAAATCATTTTAGCAGCACAAGATGGCGCATAGGGGGCTTATTTTTATTTTGACAGCTCATTTCATAAATATACTAGCGTCATGTTTGTACTGACCCCCCCCCCCCCCCCCCCCCGCCCGCAAAGGAAAAAAATGCTAACTATTTTGTGTGTAAATACATTTCCCTAAAAAGTATAAGTGTTAGTAAAAGTTGCCTTTCCTTTGCTTCCAAACCGTCTTGTCAGCAATACCCGCAAAGGGCCCCCCCCCCCCCGCCTCCGACGGACAGCTGATATTGGTCCATAACAACGACGCGCGTCTAAAAATAGACATCGCAATGACGCGAACGTTGATCAGCGGAGCGCTCTCGAATGGGGCCCCTCGACCAATAGGCTTGGCTTCGTATAACACTGTTGCAATTTTTTTTTAGTACGCTTTCGAGTAGCGTCAGACAAGGAAGGGAATCGCAAATAAATAAATAATTATTGTTTGGTTTAAATAGGCAGGCTACAACTGGAACGCGTTTGAGTCATTTCTGCTGGAGAAGATTGCAATAATTGGCCAACGAGCCCAAATGTGCACTCATTGTTTGATTGTCGTATTATTTCTCTCTTGCGTCGCGCGTGCAATAGTATCTGCACGGCGAAAAAAAAAAAAAAAAAAAAAAGTATCTGCACGGCGAAAAAAAAAAAAAAAAAGTATCTGCACTGCGAAAAAAAAAGAAAAAAAAAAGTATCTGCACGGCGAAAAAAAAAAAAATAAAGTATCTGCACGGCAAAAAAAAAAAAAATAATTATCTGCACGGCGAAAAAAAAAAAAAAAAAAAGTATCTGCACGGCAAAAAAAAAAAAAAAAAAGTATCTGCACTGCGAAAAAAAACAAAAAAAAAAAGTATCTGCACGGCGAAAAAAAACAAAAAAAAGTATCTGCACGGCGAAAAAAACAAAAAAAAGTATCTGCACGGCGAAAAAAAAAAAAAAAAAGTATCTGCACGGCGAAAAAAAAAAAAAAAATAAAGTATCTGCACGGCGAAAAAAACAAAAAAAAGTATCTGCACGGCGAAAAAAAAAAAAAAAAGTATCTGCACGGCAAAAAAAAAAAAAAAAGTATCTGCACTGCGAAAAAAAAAAAAAAAAAAAAGTATCTGCACGGAAAAAAAAAAAAAAAAAAAAGTATCTGCACGGCGAAAAAAAAAAAAAAAAAAGTATCTGCACGGCGAAAAAAAAAAAAAAAAAAAGTATCTGCACGGCGTCCTTGTGTATTGCGCTTACCTCCGAGACGATGGTGGAGCTCTCGTTACCGAAGAGCCATCCATCCACGCATCGATCCGTGCCGTTGCTCGGTTCGACCGCCTGGCTCAGGTTGGCGTCCGCTTGGCGCCGATAACAACTGTCCGGTCCGCTCAAGGAATCGGCGCGGCGAGCCGTGGAGTTGCCCCACGTCCTGCAGCGGTGAGCCGGCGTGTCGGCGATGAACACCGACAGCACTCCCATGTAGCCGCACGGGATCGCCGTCAAACTCAGCAAAAGCATCACGAGCATTTGGAAGCGGCCGTATTCTCCCAGAGAAGCCAAGGCCCCGTCCAAGTCCCGGCATGTCCCAGCCGACATATTTGCAGGTCAAATTGTAAAAAAAAGATGGGAGTTTGCCTGACGGATCTGCAGGCAAGAAACGGCAAACACAAGCGCATCAGTTCAACCGGCGACACTCGCACATTTATTTATTTGCATTGTTTGCTTAATTGCATTGCGGCGTAGTCGCAAGCCGGATGTCAATGATTAAGATGGCTAAAGGACGATAAGGAGTTCAAAAGTTCAACATTGATGAAGAGCTTCGGCGCTCTCTGCGAGTTAAGGTAACTTATTGGAGACGGTGCTGCAAAAGCATTGTTTTTTTTTTTTTGCTTGAGAAAGGGGTCAAGGTGCAATTGCTATCATGCAGATATAGGCAAAGGTTAGCACGGTGTTAAATCATGGAGATAAGCTACTTATAACAACACAGTGGTGTCTTTACTTCATTTAATTTCATTATCCTCCAGCATCATTTTGTTTGCATTAGAATGCCGCTGTTAAAAGGTAATTAGTTTAGTTTGTCTAAATTTGACCCCAAAATACAAAAAAATTAAGGAAATGGATATTTAACCGTTTGTCTTGAACCTGCATAAAAACACAATGACTGTATTAAAAAAATATATAATACAGTAACTTGTAAAAAAATAAAACACAATTATAAGTAGTAGATGTCATTCATGATCTATACATCAACAATATGGAAATTAAGTATTGATATGCTCATATCGATATGAAAGATAAAATTCATGATATTATGCACTTTGCTGTCATAATAACCATATTTAGGCTACATACCAATACATTTGTGACCAATCACTAACATGATCAATGTCTTCACATAAATGAAAATCATTAATAATAATAATAAAGGTAATTTAAGCAACAAAACAAAAAACAAACGTACAAAAAAAACCATACCTTTTTGTAAACAGCAAATTTGTTATTTCAGAACTATCCGTAAAGTAGTCGCACTCAAGAAGCAGCTCCCAGTTTCAAAAAAGTTTTGGTCCAGCGCGTACCCCGCTGTCGAAAATACTGCAGTGATCTGATCACATCAATATATTTGAGGAACACAGAAATAGAAATGACCCACTTCACCAATCAATCAATACAACCACCACAAGGTGGTGCTATGGGTGAGACAAAAAAAAATGTGCACATTTCATTCTGGAGGCTTTAAGAGTTTATGCAGACATTTTACATGGGTTAAAAAGTCAAGAGACGAATAATTCAGCCTAATCGTGTTGAAATAGGACCTTAAATGTGGTTTATTGAGTTTAACTGTCTTATACTTAAAATATACAGCCTTTAACAGGACTTTCAAATATATTATTGTATTGCTTTGATGTTGACAGAGTTCACGTTTCGTGAACTATCCGTCCATTATGTGAACCGCTTGAATCCTTTATTTCTTAAAACTTGATCTCAACGAGTAAGTTCAAACTGGAAATGAGCTTGTTGGTCAATGAGGAGAAAATCAAAGGTGGATTGGAAATCAATGTTGTTGACAATGTCCAGGCACATCTCAATATTATCGTAGAAAAGTATCGGTAGTTCAACTCAAAATGTGAAGATCACATATTATATCGATTTACCAAAACTTCTGAGAAGGCCAAATCACATTTAATGTTATTAACTCATTCACTGCCATAAATTCATTTTTAAAAAAATTATTAAAAAATTAGGGGCGACAGGCAATTACATTTTTTTATTGTAATTAATCGTATGACTTCACTAGTTAACTCACGATTAATCGCACATTTTATATCTGTTCTAAATGTACAATGTAAAAAAAAAAGCTAGGTTTTCATACTCTTGTTAACAAAAGTGGATTTTTTTTTTTTTTACTAATAGAAATTCGTTTATAGCCGTCAATGGTAGCAAATGATAAAAAAAAAAAGAAGAAAAGAAGATTATAAAAAATTTGGGGCGTCTGGTGATTAAAATTTTAATCGTAATTAATCGCATGACTTTATTAGTTAACTCACAATTAATCACACATTTTATATCTGTTCTAAATGTACAATAAAACAATCTAACTTTTCATACTCTTGTTAACAAAAGAGGAACTAAAATGTTAAACTAACAGAAATAGTTCAAATGTATTTTTGACGTTTTTAGCCGTCAATGGCAGTGAATGAGTTACAAATAATTTTGATTCCATCTTATATAATATCCGAATTTGTTGTAGATAGTGAAGTTTGGGTATATATACGCACCAAAATTATATGAAATAAAAAAAATGTCACTCTGTGTTAAATGGATCTAAATGGCAGACAGTATGAATTTCACTTTTTTGAATGGAACGAGCAAAATGGTTGAAATTTCTCCCAATATTCTCATTCATTGACCTTCAGATAAAAATGGATTGAAACCACAGTGGACTGCATTTTACAATGGCCGCTTAGTCCGAATGCATTGAATCAATGCATTGAGTGGGCTGCGGGCAAGGCGAGCCAAGGTGTCTTCTTTTGATATAGCACAAAAAGATGTGCTTCAAGTAGCATCAAATTCAAAGAATGGAGTCAAAATGTCCAATATTGTGCGTTACCATGGTAACACTCTCCGGCCAGCGCGCGGCGATGTCCTCTGACCCCTGCCCCGGTGACCTTTGGCCCAAAGGGTGAGGAAACGGGGTCACGGGTTCAGCTCTTGCGAGGGGACCGTAAAAGCAATCGGCTGATTGGCTATCATTTGCCCTTCCCGTACCCTCATCTGTGTAATTGGCATATTGACCAACTGGCCCCTTCGCACATTGTTAGCAGCACCTCAAACCTGTTCACGCCGGATGGAGTGGCGCACAAAGGGCCGAATCTACGCCCAAGGTGCGCGCTTGTCAGCGTCGGCGCTCTCTCCAAATCACGGAGGAGAATCTAAAAAGCGCTAAATCAAGTGATGGAGTGTCGCCCTTCACCGGATGATTACGGTCGTTTAACCGGCGGGCTAACAGCGCGGGAAGCGCGGGGGCCGCGAGGAGCGCTCGGGGGGGGGGGGGGGGGGGTGAGGCCTCCTCTCTCCCTGCTGATGATCAATGCCTCCTCGGCCAGTCACTTGTCAATAACGCTACATTAATTTGAGGGACCGACCGCGCGGCGGAGGAGACAATAGGCGGGGGGCGGGGTCTGTGAGCAGAGCAAGTAAAAGGGGGGGGGGCAAGGGTGAGGGGACGGATAAGCGGCAAGATGGGAGACAAGGACATGGGAAGGATAGAGAGGCAGGAGGAGGAAAATGAGGTCATGGAAGGCGGGCTGAGGGATGGACCAGCAAACACTCATTTGCATATTTAACACATCTTTCCTCATTTTGGACATCGAGAGTGAATATTTACACTGGGGTGTTAAAAAAATCTCAACTCAGTCCTGTCACCACCATTATTATTTTTATGTTATTTTAAAACGTTTTTTTTTTTTTTTTAATCACTGTAATGTGCATAGTGTAACAGGCTATTAGCATGAATGCCATGCGGCTATTTCATGATGTTGTTTGCTAATGCTATGCTAACACTCAATCTTGTATATTTTGAGTCATGATACTCAAATAATGACAACAAAAAATAACCAACCCCCAAAAAATCTAAATAATAAAATAATAAATAATTAGGGATGTCAGACAGTTAAGAATTTTAATCGCAATTAATCGCAAAACTTCAATAGTTAAAATTTTATATCTGTTCTAACGTGTACAATACAATTCACAAAAAAACATTTAAATAATAAATAGTTTTCATACTCTTGTTAGCATAAAAGTGGAAAAAAATTGAACTAATAGAAACATGGCTCCCCATCTTTTAGTCATTGATACTGTAAAAAAAAACGAGTGTGATATTGATTTGTGTTGAGGCCATTTCTCTGCCACTAGATGGCATAATTGCATTTGTAAGATGTTGGCGACAGCTCAGTGCATTTTTCTTTTCATATAAGAGCGCCTTAACAGGAAGTAACTTGTGAAATTGTGCGCATTTTTAAAACTGTAAAATACAACTTCACTCCAGCCTCCACAAATTATTATTCAATTTATTACTGCAAAATTTTGACATGGTGCGTTGCGACTGGAATTTCCCCAGTGCAGGCTTTCCAAGTAAGGGTTATTAATCACGTGTTAAATGTTTTTATTATTATTATTTATGAATTAAATCAATTAACCAATTGTTGAAGGAGCTAAATGAATGCAAAAATGAAGACATGTACACGTTAATTCAATAAATCAATTTAAAAACAGCTTAATCAATGTAACGCTTAACGGTATATGCTGGACTACAGGAAGTAGCGAATGTCCTTTCCTCAGTCTTTCCTTTGGTCTCTTGAGGTCTCCCTAACTTGTTGGAATTTAGATGTTTCTGGGGTTGGTGAAAGATTCTGGTTGGTAACCCGGTGGGTAGTAGGTCATGTCTGGTCAGTGCTGGATTTCACTTTTCTTTTCTTTTCTTTTCTTTGATCCTTCCTCGGGTCTCCTGACAACCGCACGACTCTAGCTGGATTCTGAAGTATTCGGTTTAGGTGAACGGTATAGGAATTTGAATAGGTTTTAGGTGAACTAATGAGTACACACTCACACGCACGCACTTACAAAATAAAAAAATAAAAAATAAAAAGATAAAAAAGAGAGCAATGATGATGACATGTCAAATTGGTAAAATTACCGAATTAACAATACTGAGCTCTCAAGAAAAAAAAGAAAAAAAAAGGAAGTAGCGAATGTCACATATGCGGCCCGTGGACCGTATTGCCCGTGTTGGAGCCACCTGATGTTGCCAAAAGACTTCCTGCATGCGTGGAAAGGCGGCAATAAAAAATAACGCCTTTTTCAATAACCATTCCCTCTTCTATTATTTTGACGTCCTCCCTTTGGGCTGTGATATTTTTTCCGGGGTCATGTGACCTTTCACCTTTCACCCCCCCCCCCCCCCCGCGGGGATTACACAAGGGAGCCACTAACAGCGTCCCCGCTGACGTGCAAAGTACGTGCACAGCATCATTGGGCAGCAGCATTCATTTGCTTGTCAATATAGAAATAAACGAGGACGTAACGTGGACATCAAACACTGCGAAATATTAAGGCCTCCAGTATTTTTCCAAATATTTTTAATGAGCCTTTTCGGAGTGCAGTATAGTAAATAATGTACAGTGTGTCTTTATGCATTGTTTAGAGGTGTTGAATGACTGTTACTGATAAGGATTTATTTTGGGGTTTTGCATTTTTTTCCTGGTTTGTATTTATTTTTTATTTTTATTTTATTTTTATTTTTAAGAGCTCAGTATTGTTCATTCGGAAATGTCATCATCATTGCTCTTTTTTTTTAATTTTTATATATATATATATATATATATATATTTTTTTTTTATTTTTTTTTGTGTGTATGTGCGTGCGTGCGTGCGTGCGTGCGTGTATTTGTTAGCTCACCAGAAAACCTATTAGAAAAAATCTCATACCGTTCACCTAAACCGGTTTGTATTTTAAAAAAATGATATTTAGACGTCTTGTCCTTGAGTGGGATTAATGGAAGAAAATGGAACATGTTTTTTATATCTTGAAATGGTTTACAGCTAATAAAACTCTAAATTCAGGATACGGGGAGACATTTGAATTTTGTAAACTATTAGCGTCACATTGTCATCACCCGATGACTTGAAAGAATTGCAAAGGCTTCCCCGAGCCTTTAAATGGAGAAGAATACGAGGGATGAACGCAGCCTTGAAAGGTTTGTGAAGCAGAAACCACTCAAGATTTTGGGAGACTGAAGCGGCAGTCAGTTCATCAAGAATTAGCATCAGGCTAAGAAAAAAACGAATCCATATCGGTCGAGGCTGATGTAATTATGCACGGGCACCAAGTTAGTGACCCCCGTATTGGTAATAGAGATTGGCAAGTAAGTAACAATAACCAGGTATCGTATCGTCTTATTTCAAGGTATCGGTACTCACGACGGCGGTCGATACCAGTATCGGTTGTTCTTTTGTGGTGTTAAAATGAGAAATTAGAAGAATAGAAAATGGGAATTAATTTCATGCAATTTTAAGGAAAATTGTATATTGGGATATATATAAGTCTCTATTTCCTTAAAATGATCTGTCTCTTTTTTTTTGGGGGGGGGGGCAAACTCATTCACTCCCAGCCATTTTGACTGAAGCAACCCCCTTCGCTCCCGGCTGTTTTACTGGATTTTGACAGATTTTGCGAGGCCCACAGCATATTGTGTTCTATTGCTATAAAAAAAACACAAGTATATTTGCATCTGTTTCCGTTTTTGCAGCAATTAGCATTAGAATAGAGCTAAGTTTCATCATTTTTCACATTCCTGGTGAAAACACGGTCAAAAAGAGATTCTTGCAACATGGCGTTGATCTCTTATACTCTGCTCCCACCTGCTGACCCTTTTTTGTAATAACTAATAAAACATTGCTTTAAAAGCCACCCCTTCAAGTCAGAAGCTGCATCAAAGCCTTCTGTATGCTCTTGCATAAAAAAACAAGTATAAAAACTTTTTGGGAGTGATGGACAAAGTATTAAAAAACGTATTTACACGCTTACAAAAGTATTCGTGGCTATACTCAAGAGTTGAGTGCTCATATTGGTACCGGTTTGGCAATAAGTGCTATCATCCCGAGTTATCGAATATATTCAGGTTATGATTTAAAATAAATTATATGCTATCTAAGCGACAAATAGTGATAGGCAGAACAATAAAATGCTTTTCCACTAAATGCTACGGGTGGAAATCTTTGAATGTCTCACAATACGATTTGATTCCGATTTTTGGGTCTGCGATTCGATTCAGAATCGATTTTCAATTAAGAACGATTTTTGCTTCAATTTATAGATGTTCTAGTCATCGTAATGATCTACTCCAGTCTGACTCGCTAATGCTAATTAGCGCGCTACTCGCGGCGCTTTTATCACAGCTCCACGCTGCAAATTTTTTTTTTTTATTGGAATAACTTGGTTGTGACTTTTTCCTTCTACTCTCTAATGTGGCTACAACTTAACAGTGTATCAGACCTTGTGGAGTAACACTGCCCCTAAGTGGCCAAATCGAGTACAACATGAACAGCGCTCCTAATAAAGGCACACACAAACAAAGGCAAGAGAGTATAAAATAATTTAAATAAAATCGATTTCGGGACATTTAAAATTGATTCTGAATCGTACTAAATGAGAATCGCAATTCTTATGAGAATCGATTTTTTGGCACACCCCTACGAAATGGTATCCGCTTTTTGGGACAATTTGGTCAGTGGTGTGCAGATGTTTTCTAATGTAAAACATGTGCTTAGGCAAAAAAAAAGTTGGAAAGTAGTATACTTTAAAGCAGTGGTGCCCAACCTTTTCTGTACCACGGACCGGTTTAACGTCTGACAATATTTTCACGGCCCAATCTAAAGGTTTAGCTGATAAAAACAAAACAAAATGACAAGAAAAAAACGGTGGTATTTTCTCTATAATAATAATGAACGTAAATCAACTTTATTAACGGTGTCCGTAACGTCGCACCAACAACAGAACGTCACATGAGCAACATGGTTTCTGAACCCAAAACAATGCAACACACTCTGGGCTGCTCTCAGTGCACTTGCCTGCGCGGACGTGGTGGCCATCAGCAACTCCTTCTGCCCCTCATGTTCACCTTGTTTCCGTTGAAAATACTCCAAAGGCTTGTCTTTTGCTGTGCTTGCTCTCCAAGTGGCGAACCAGTTTTCAAGGCGTCGTCGCCTCATTAGAAAGCCGGTAACCGCATATTACGCAAAAGCGGGGCTTGGTGCGTGGGAATCGCCCGTGGCAATAAATCCATATTTTAAATACGATTCTTGATACTGCCTGTTAAAGGCAGCTTTCCCTTTTTTTTTAGAGGTTCCAGGTTCCTCTTCTGTCCCTTCATTGGACCGTTTCCCCTTCGCAAAGAAACTTTTTAAAGAAGTTTGTTTGTTGCTCATTTTGCTAGCTTGGAATTATATTTAGCTTGACGTCTCATGTGACGTGCGGCGTAGCGGCTTTGAAGTGCGTCAAGTGAGACGGATGTAACAGACAGAATCCGGCCACTTTTCAAAATAAAACATCGTTTTCGAAAAAAATAAAAATAATGCAATTTTTTTTCTTTCGGTACCAAATGACCCACGGCCTGGTACCAAATGACCCACGGCCTGGTACCAAATGACCCACGGCCCGGTGGTTGGGGACCACTGCTTTAAAGGCATACTTGACTCATTGAGCCATTTTCAGCAGTAAAAAGTTCCTATTTTGTCTATAATTAATGTGGTAACATTATTTTTCATGTACAATTAATACCTTTAAAAACGATTTTTTTTTCTACTTGTTGTCGACTCAAGATGACATCACCTGTGCTGAGGAAATGGGTAACGCCCAATCACGGCTCAGTTTACTGACCAAACCCAGAAAACAGGTGAGTCACGATTGATCGTTACCTACTTCCTCAGAGCAGGCGATGTCATCGTCAGTCGACAGCAAGTGAATTTTTTTTTAAAAAGTATTAATTGTACATTACGGAAGCGTATTGCATTCACTTGAAAAAAAAAAGTCCTGTTTTTCTGATTCATTTTTGGGGGGAGCTTTGTTTTTTGGAGTATTTTTTTTCTGTTTTATTAAATGTTTTTTTTGAAGATTTTCTTTCTGTTTAAAAAATATATATTTTCCTGTTTTTTGGAATATGTTTTGTTTTGTTTTTCTGAGTAATTTCCCCCTGTTTTATAAAATAATTATTTTTCTGTTTTTCTGAATATTTAAAAAAAAAAAAGGGTTTTTCCCTCAGAGATTAGGGAACAAACCACAATACAGCATACACAGTCATTCCTTTATTGAGAGCCAGTAAGTAAACATGACCATCTTAATGCATGCTCTGTTTTTCTGATTTTTTTTTCCTGTTTTTTTGAATAATTATTTTTTCTGTTTTTTGAAATTATTTTCTCAGCGTGTTTTTCTGAAGATTTTTTTGACTGAAAAAATTTCAGTAAAACAGAAACAAATATTCAGAAAAACTGAATTTTTTTTTACTAAAAATAACAAAGTTCCCCCCAAAAATTAGTCAGAAAAACAGGATTTTTTTTTTCAAATGAATGCAATACGTCTCGCAGTACATGAAAAATAATGAAGTTATCAAATTAATTCTGGACAAAATATAAATGAGTCAAGTATCTCTTTAAACTCCAAATCTAATGACGTCATAACACTTTCTTTCTTCTTTTTTTTTTACACAGAAGTGTAAGTTACGCTTAGCTTGTACTTTTGTGTGCAAAATGTTGACCTTTCGCTAAAAGACTTATTGCTAAACATTTTGAAAGTCCTCGGGCTTGACTATCGAGTGAGGTTTGCTTCAGTGAATATTTCAGCCTGCAGGAATTGTTGCAAGTTATTGGTCTGCTCGGCAACTACGCTGCATTGGACTCGATAGTTTGTCCACACTGCAAAGATTTCTTTTGAGGCCAAAGTCGGCGGGGGAAAAAATGGCGAGCGCACACTTTAAAAAACTTGGTTAAAACTGAGGAACATTCGGAACACTTATCAATTGTGTTTGTGTTTAAGTGTGTGTGTGTGTGTGTGTGTGTGTGTGTGTGTGTGTGTGTGTGTGTGTGTGTGTGTGTGTGTGTGTGTGTGTGTGTGTGTGTGTTTCATTCGCCTCTCCAGATTTTCCAGCTCTCCTGCGATCTAATGGGTTATTTGTCATCCGCAGAGTAAAGGATTTTTAAAAGTCAAGCCAGGCCCGACTCCCTCCCTATCCTTGCAACCCCCCCCCCCTCTAGTTCCCACTACCCCCCTGACACTTGCAATGGGAGATCGATGGCTTATTGATCAACTCTCTCTATCGCCAACCCACCAGACTAATCACCTTAACACCAGCCTGGCTCTCTCTCTCTCTCTCTCTCTCTCTCTCTCTCTCTCTCTCTCTCTCTCTCTCTCTCTCTCTCTCTCCTCTCTCTCTCTCTCTCTCTCTCTCTCTCTCTCTCTCTCTCTCTCTCTCTCCTCCCTCCCTCCCTCCCTCCCTCCCTCCCTCCCTCTCTCTCTCTCTCTCTCTCTCTCTCTCTCTCTCTCTCTCTCTCTCTCTCTCTCTCTCTCTCTCTCTCTCTCTCTCTCTCTCTCTCTCTCTCTCTCTCTCCCTGTTGCTCACAAACACGGGTCACGTTTGAACACGCACAACTTTTTAAACTAACCCAATGTTAAACGTGCGCGACTTTTGTCTCCTTCGCGTCATCAATAGTTGGCTAAACGCGTTCGCCGGCTGTGGGATCAAATGAGAACAGCAAAAGCTTGCCGAGCGCTCTTCATCTATTTCTCATTTCTCTCACTCCGCCTCTTCTTGCTCTCCGTCTTCATCGTTCTCCGTCTGTCTTTTTGTTCAAGGCGGAAATCAATGGGGTGTATGAAAGTGGCATATTGCTCGCATTTTCCACAGCCATCCGTCTCGCTCGTGTACACGCGGGTTGGAAGTACAGCAGCAAGCGCGGATGAGGATTTGAGGCAAATATAAACATTGGGGAAGACCATAAAATTGTTTTGTTTTGCATAATGCGGCTACGGATTTTTGCAAATTCAAAGCAATTGTTCTGATGATGCATGTAATGCGTCCCTGTGAGATACACTGGTACCTTGAGATACAAGTGACCCGACTTACGAGTTTTCACCAATTTGAGAAAGAGTGGCGCAACGGATCACAAAAGTCACGGTTCCGATCGAATCACGGATTTGAGCCACGGATCGGATCGTTTTTCGGATCAGCAAAAAAGAAGAAAAAAAAAAGATAAATAGTACTTTGTCTTCATTTATTTTGTAAAAAGGTTTATTCCCATTAATAAAAATTAGAGGTGTTAGGAAAAAATCGATTCGGCAATATATCGCGATATTACAGCACACAATTCTCGAATCGATTCGATATGCGACCGAATCGATTTTTTTATGGGAATATTCAACAAAACGTCTTACTTAGGGTTAAGATTCACACATTAATCATGGAAGGATGTTCTATTAATGGAACATTAAGCCTTAATATTTTATTTCAATGAGGTTCAAACATGAAACAGATTGCAACAGATTGTTTGTTAAATACAGTTAAATTTTCAGATAAATAAATACATTTTCATACAAATTTTAAAGTGTACATGTACAAGTTTATTGATTAGTATTTTATGAATTTGAGTATTTTTTTTTTAAAAATAGATTCGCATCGGGATTAATCGAATCGAATCGCGACCGACGAATCGTGATACGAATCGAATCGCCAGGTACGAAGCAAATCACATCCCTAATAAAAATCGATTCAAAATGTCTAATATAGCCGTTTAGGATTTAGGAACACAACTTTAAGTGCAATATGAGGCATAAACATTCTTATTTTACACATGGTCCATGTGTAAAATAAGGTATTAATGGCTTAAAGTTGTGTTCCTAAAATCTAAATGACAACAATCGAAAAACAGTTGGGTCAAAAGTAACCCAATTATGGATCAAAATGGACCGATCCACTTTATGGGTCAATTTGACACAATTTTATGGGTTGTTTTAGACAAAATGACCCGATTTTCTCACCCAAGTAAAGAACCTGACCAATATTTATGAGTTGTTTTACACCAAAAGATGCATTTCTTGACTCAAATTTGTTCAAATAGACCCAAGTAGAGGATCGGTCCATTTTTGACCCATAGTTGGGTTATTTTTGACCCAACTGTTTTTAGAGTGTATATGTTTGACATTTTCAGTTGAATGTTTTTATTTTTTAATGGGCAAAAGTCTTTTATAAAATAAAGATTAGACACAGTTCTATTTATCTTTAAAAAAAACAAAACTATTTAATTAAATATCGATAAGACTTCCTTCAAAGTGCAATTTAAGGCACATTCCCTTCCTTTAAATATAGCGAGTGCAGTGTTTCCCCCACCATGTTAAACTGGCTGCCATCCAAGAAGTTTTCAAGAAAATTTGATACAAACATATTATAAAAAAAAAAAAACAACAACAACGTGTCGCGACTTGATATACCGCATGTAACGTTAGTTCGCCGTCATTCACTTGTGGATCTTGAGGCTCGAGGAAACGCAACCCACAGGACTGAGATCTCCCGCCGGAGACCACCCACCCAAGTAGAGTTCAAATATTTGGGAAACACTGGAGTGAATTAGAAAGTAGCCTCGGTCCAGAATATTGAAAAATAATTCAAGTAAGCCAGCAGTCAAAGTCATTCACAGCTACCAGCCAGACACTCGTAGGTAATGCTAACAGCTAGCTGCTAGCCGCTTACGTCGGAGACAATTAGTAGTTAATTTGCGGTTTCTTAGCGTCCTCAGTTAGCCATTGAATATGAGTTCGGGATAGTGTTGCGTTGATGTTGGTCGCAACTTTAATGACAATCAAAACTATGATAAAGAAACCCTAAATGTCTAAAAGGGAAGTTAAGCTAGCCATCACGCTACAACGTGGGCCGATTTCAAAGTAAAACTCTACGAAGGCTATTTGTGGACTGATCATGTTGCTTTGTGTGATTGCGCACTTTTTTCTTTTTCTTTTTTTTTTTAACCAATCAATCCGCGGATCACGCGCGATCCGAGCCGTGGGGCCCGATTCGAACCGACCGCGTTGCACCACTAAGTGCTGTATGGTGGCAGCAAGCTCAATCCACTATTTACTGACGCTTCCAAATCACGTTTACTAAAGTCAATTGTAAGTTGTGTGTTTAAAGTCAAATCAAAGTCCACTTATCTTGACGCTAACGAACCACGCAAAATACCACAGACGGGCAAATATCATCCATGTGGCAGCTTGACTACTTCCTGAATTAATGCTGCATTCAAGGAAGGTGGGAAGTCGGACATATCCCACTTGGATCCTCCTATTTCCGACCTCAAAGCATTCAAGGAAAAATCGCGTTGGATTATGTAAAGTTACTTTTTTTCCCCAAAACCAAAATTAACGTTATAAAAACTAAATAGATTAATATGTTTATAGTTGTGTAAATTATGTCCGACTTCCCACCTTCCTCAAATGCATCATTAATACCACTCTTGTTTCTTGTCTTTCATGAGTGGACAAACTGATTAATCCAGGTGTGTCTGGCCACTGATTAATCATGTAAAATAGGAAAAAAATAAAATAAAAATAAAAATAAAAATAAAAATAAAAATAAAAATAAAAATAAAAATAAAAATAAAAATAAAAATAAAAATAAAAATAAAAATAAAAATAAATAATAAAAAAATAAATAAAAAAAAATATATATATAAAATACATAATAAATAATAAATAATAATAATAAAAAAAAATATTTTTTTTTAAACAACAAATAAAAAATACATAATAAATAATCAATAATCAATAATAAAAATTAAATAATTAAAATTTTAAAATTAAAAAAATATTATTTTTTAATGACAATGCCACATGCTGTCGACTGAAGATGACATCACAGTTGCTCAAGCAATGACCAATCACAGCTCTCCTTTTTTCTTAAGATGAGCTGTGATTGGTTGCTACCTGAGCAACTGTGATGTCATCTTCAGTCGACAGCAAGTGGCAAAATGGCCGCCTCTAAAATGGAGAAACACTGCCGGATTTTGCTGCATAACTCTCATTCCACAAATGTAATATTAATCAGACTGTCATGTTTAGACTAGTGAGGTCACACATAACATATTATTGCCAAGAAATGTTTAAGGTTGACTTCCACTTTTAACTCATTCATTGCCATTGACGGCTATAGACGTCAAAAATCCATTGAAACTATTTTTATTAGTTTAACATTTTTCCTACTTTTGTTAACAAGAGTATGAAAACCTAGAATTTTTTTAATTTTACATTTAGAATAGATATAAAATTTGTGATTAATTGTGAGTTAACTAGTGAAATCATGCGATTAATTACAATTACAAATTCTAATCGCCTGATGCCCCTAATTTTTAAAAATCTTTTTAAAAATCTTTTCTTTTTTTTTTAAAAAAAAAGAAGAAGAAAATATTATTAAAAATCAGGTGACTAAAATTAATTGTAACTAAACTTCACTCATTAACTCACGATAAAAAAACAAACAAAATATTATTAAAAATTAGGCATCAATGGCAGTGAATGAGTTAATAGAAAAACATTTTGCCTAATAGATTAACATTACAACATGTTTTGTGTGTTTTTTTTTTATTGAGAGGCTCGGCCAGATTAATGGCATTCCCATTCATTTCAATTGGGAAATACGATTTGGGATACAAGTTTGAAGTTACGAGCGCGGTCACGCAACAAATGAAATTTCAAGGCACTACTGGATTAGTATGCGCAAGTTCACTTTTTATTATTTTTATTTTTATTATTTATTTTATATATTTATTAGTTCACGATAATGTGCGATTTTCAATTGACTGCGAGACGGAATACATTCACAAGCCAAAAGCAGTCAACACCTCCTGCTAATTCTCGGTTTCCGGAATTGTCAGGTTGCACCTTTTTAGAAGCTGTTGTTTTGATTTGGAGCGGGCCAACGAAGTCCAATGCGTCCCTTCTGGCTTTTGTGGCAAGCCTCCGTTTTATAATCTGTTGCTTTGCCTCTGTACAGGCGAGATAAGAGCTGCCCTCAACGAGGCTTTCACCCGCTGCCGGCGTTGAAATGAAAAAGCCGTAATCCCTCCAGGAGAATCAAAGCGACCTATGACCTTTGGATATGAAATGCTTGAGGACGACGACGACGGCGTGTGGTTTGGATTGAACGGAGAGAGAGGAAAAAAAAGAGTAAAAGTGGCGCGTTGTCAAGGGACATGGAAGACAAAAGTTGTTTTCAAAAAAAAAGAATGCGGTTGAGGCGTTGACTTGACAGTTAGTTAAGAGCCGAGGCAATATCGCGGCGCTGTACTTAAACACACACACAGCAATTGATTGACCACTCGGGTCTCGGGATGTCTTTTCATCTGTTGCTTAGCAACCGCCCCGAGAGGATACGGACACGGGAGAAGTTTTATTTCCGCGCATGTTCAATTGATAAACAGACACGAGATGAATGAAAATGTCACCATTCGGACATGAAATGCCGAAGGGAGGATTATCACCCGAGACCATCGCAATACTTTTTGACCCTTGAATTAAAAGTCTTTGGAGGGAAAGATGAATTCAATGATCTGTCAATCAATGCATCTGAACGTAATCATATTTCAGGATTGCGCCATCCCAACTGTTATGGGAATGTTTTCCGATATTGCGATTTGAAAACTTGTATTCGCATTAACCAATAAGAATGGCACGCTTATTATAACATCTTTATTTGGATCGATATATCGTTCAGAGTACATTGCATTTTGTACACGGTGGTCCAATTTGAAGATCATGCACGCCCAAAAAAGCTGAAATATACCACGACCTCTGAAGGTTACACCAAAATTCTCAATTTTTTTTCTGGATGTGACAGATTTTAAAATGCCAATCAGATTTGGACCCTCAACATTTTCACGACAATGTGCAACATCCATTTTGAAAGACTTTGCATAGCTCCATTTAAAATGGACGCAATTCATTGTAATATTGTGCAATAATAGATTGAGAAATGAATTAGATGATCTGAAATGTAAATGCTGTACAACACAAATGCAGTTTTATAACTTAACATAGTGAAAGGTTTAGAAATGGTGAAATGAAGTATACAGTATTATTTTACATCATTTATAATTTATTTTATTTTGATTATATATCTTTTGTCATTTTTTCAAATTCTTAATATTTATTTTTTTCCCCTGTGAGTTTGAGCCCTAATGAGGTAAACAGAGAGAGCATCACTGCATTTTTAAAAATCTGCTATAGGCCTACTTGCAGGTAAAATAAGCTGCTTTTTTTTTTTTTTTTTTTTTGCTGCTCGATACTGTTCTCTGTCTGCACCATTTAACACTTTATACATGTGTATCTAAATTCAATAAGTTTGCTCCAACATAACATTCCGTGAATTATGGGCTCCTCGAGGAACATTTGCAACCAATTTCAGGATATAATTAAGAGAGAAGAACGAATAAAAATAATAAATAGTTGTAGGTTTATATATATATATATATATATATATATTTTTTTTTAATTAATTTTTTTAAAGTATAATAATTACCTGTTCGAGGCGTTTGCGTCTTCGCCACCAGCCGCGTCGACGCAAGGCAAAGCAGGCCACGACGAGTTTCGATATTAACCTTGCTGAAGAAGAAAAAAAGCGCCTCAAGTCCTTTTGTTTCCGTCTCTCGTTCGAACGAGCACTTGGCATTCATTTTATCCGGCGTGTTTGTGTTGCCACTCATTGTGGAGGCGCAGGCGGGTCAAAAGAAGGAAGCGGCGCCAAAAAACGACGCGGCGCAAATGTTTCTGCATTTAGGGAAGCGCGCCGAGTGCGAGTGAACTGATCGACGATCGATACATCGAACTTCGCAATCGATTGCGCAAGTGGGGAACAATCAGCCCCCCCCCCCCCACGGAGCTTTATCATATCCGAGAATAACACGGGCCGTGTTTGTGACCTCTTTGGTAAGCGGCTCGTTAAATTCTAATTCAATTCGTAACGTAAATACATAAAGTGAAGCTTTGAGGCCTCAGTCTCGGATGGAAAATGTGTGTGTGTGTGTTTTCGTATTTTAATAATTACTTTATTTTAGTTTATTCGGTTCTATCAAATGGACGTGATTTTTTTTCTTCGATTGTTTATTGTTTTAACTCTCATATTATATTAAATCATGCGTGATATATTTTTTTTCAACTTGAAATTATCATGACGTTTTCATTTTACACGTGCAGTACTTTTGTTTACTTTGCCATCAATATTTATGGAGAAAATGAACCTCGTAAATTGAAATAATTCCAGTTACACGCACGCGCATCCAGTATGCAGTTCTCTGATTAATGAAACCCTATCAAAAAATAATTCATGCGTTTTTTTTCCCCAAACCGCTCGTTGGATGAAAACACTTTATTTGCGCGCTCGTATTCCAAGTCAAATCCAAAGTGAGTGTCAGCCGACAGCGTTGCAATTGCATTAAGATTTCTTTCTACATTTAAGCGCTGGTTATCAATGTTATTATTTAGATTTTTTATTGATCTCTTTATTCATTTATTTTACATTTGGGATAAAAAACGAACAGTTGAATTATCACCAATTATAATTGATATGACTTTGCTGCTTGTACTATATAACACAATTCCCCGTGGCATTTATGACTATTTTTTTTAATGTTATATTGCGTGCCTGTGTCAACCATAATTTAAAGAAGCGCCCCCCCCCCACCACCCCCACCCATCAATCCTCTAAACGTAACTCTCCTTTCTCCCATTGCAGGTGAAGTTGACTAAAGCAGAGTGATGTGCAGCGTTCCAGCTCGATCCTAACTTTGTGACCTCTCTAACCCCCCCCACAAGCCCCTGCGTAGCACCCCCCCCCCCCCTTCTGCCCGAGCGTCGTCATTAATCTCTGTCAGTCAATATTTCGATCAGCTTTATCACTGAGCGTAGAAATGCAAAACCATACAGTCCGTGGGAAAACAAAAACAAAAGTTTATCTTCAAGGAAACAACAAACATGTGTGCGGGAACAGATAGTGTAAGCAGATTTTTTTGGGATTGTTATGCCCATTCGTCGAGCGAAATACACGCGATAAATGTCACGATTCTGCCTCTGCATGTGCTCTTTGGGTAATAAATAAATATTATTATTATTATCTATCCTACAGTAGCCTATATAGAATGATTTCGTATGTTTTTTTTTTTTTTTTTTTTGCACCCTTGCTGCTCTAAATGATCACAACAGCTCTTGAATTAAAGTGTTCCAAATCCCACCGCGTCGAATTTTATTTGCGCCAGGTGGGGGGGGGGGTCTCAACCGGTGCGCGTGTCCGCAGACGCGCGCCCACGCGCCTCTCTGGCATCATGCACGCGGACGGGAGCGCTGTTGGACCAGAGATGAGATATAACCGCCGACAGGCAAACCGCGCGCTTAAAGCTCCCGCACGACCCTGCCAGGACGCGCCACACCTGCGCGCGTGGGAACAGCACAAGTTGCCCCCCTGCGCGGCGGATCGAACCTTCCCGATCAATGGATCGGCGCTCACGCGTTTTGCTCATTTTCGCACTCGTGGACCGCGAGGAGGCTTAGGGAAGCGGGCGAGACACGGGTGAGGGCGGGGAGGAGGAGGGGGGGAAACAGATGGAGCTCACCATGGAGAACCTCCACAGCATCTCCTCGCACCCCCAGGCGGGGAACCCGATGAGCTCGCGGCCGTCGCCTTCGCCCAGCTCGGCTTCCCGGAATCTGGTGTCGCACGCGCCCGGCGCGCGCTCGGCGATGGTCTCCGGCATGACCTCCATCCTGGACAGCTCGAGCGGAGACTACCGGGCCGACCCGTCCGCGCTGTCCGGACACTTGCACCCGTCCATCAGCATGTGCGAGAACGGGATGAGTCTCAGCAACACGTACACCACCCTGGCCCCGCTGCAGCATCTACCTCCCATCTCCACCGTGTCGGAGAAGTTTCCGCACCACCCGCACTCGCACCCGCACTCGCACCACGCCGCCGCTGCCGCCGCCGCCGCCGCCGCCGCCGCGGCCCACCAGCGACTCTCATCCGGGAACGTCAGCGGCAGCTTCACGCTGATGCGGGACGACCACCGCGGGCTCGCCCCCATGGGCAACCTGTACAATCCCTACCCCAAAGAGATGTCCAGCATGGGCCACGGCTCGCTGTCGCCGCTGCCCAGCGGCCTGGGCTCTTTGCACAACCCCCAGCAGGCGCTCTCGTCCTACGGTCCGAGCGCGCACCTCCCCGCCGAAGGCAAGATGCTTTCGCCGGTGTCGGGCTTCGAGCCGCACGCCTCCGTGCTGTCGCGGAGCGAGCAGGAGCACCTGGCGAGGAGTTTAGGAGGCCACGGCCACGGCATGATCTCCAACCTGAACGGCATGCACCACCACCACCACCACCACCCGCACCACCCGCACGGCCACCTCCACCACTCGCAGCCCGGAGGCGGCGCCGTCATGATGGGGGACCGCGACAGGCACGGCCACGGCAGCGGCGGCGGGCAAGGGGTGGCGGGCTCGGGGATCCAGGCGGAGGAAATCAACACCAAGGAAGTGGCTCAGAGAATAACGGCAGAGTTGAAGCGCTACTCCATCCCGCAGGCCATATTCGCCCAGAGGATCCTGAGCCGGTCCCAGGGGACCCTCTCGGACCTGCTGCGGAACCCCAAACCCTGGAGTAAGCTCAAGTCCGGCCGGGAGACGTTCCGGAGGATGTGGAAGTGGCTGCAAGAGCCCGAGTTCCAGCGGATGTCTGCTCTCAGGCTGGCCGGTAAGAAAGTGTCCATTTTGATCACCGTTACATCACAGAATTGATCCCGACTTGTGAAAGGACCCAATCGACTTGCGCGGGGCCTCACATTTCAGCACCTCGGACACTTGTTGCGGCCAAAACAAAAGCCAAGCTTCAACACGGACACAACAGTGTTTCCCAATCTTTAATAAGCTTAGCTACGTTATGTTATATTGATAAAAATAATATGCAACCCCAAAAACAAATAACAAAAAGTGGATAGACAGGTTGAAGAGCATTTAATTATTATTCCTGTCAATATATACGACACTCACATAGATAGTAGAACGAATACATTATTATTATTATTATTATTATTATTATTATTATTTTAAATAAATTAATCATTTCCAGAACAATTAAGCAAAGTAGGATTTCCAGCTACACACCAAAAACAGTTGCGGGTCAAAAATAACCCAAAATGGGTTATTCAATTTACCCAACTTGGGTTATTTAATTTACCCAAATAGTTGGGTCAAATGAATAAACCACAATTGTATTACGTTGTGGCTTAATTTGGGTTTAAATAACTCAATAAGTTGGGTCAGTTTATTTTTATGTTATTAAATTAACCCCCCAAAAAATTGGGTCAAATGAATCCCCTCACAAAACAATCCCCAAATTGGCTTGCTTTGTGAATTATTAATTAAATTTCACCCAATTTTTGGGGTTAAATAAATCGCTTTATTTTAACTTTTTGGGTTAAATAACTCCGTTGGCTAGTTCATTTTTGGCCCAATTCAATTGGGATATTCAATTAATCTTATGTATGTAATGTTATTAAGGAATAACCCCCCAAAAATGGGTTGCTTTGTGGGTTAGTAATTTAATCTGACCCAATGTTTGGGATCAAATAACTCAAAAAGTTGGGTCAGTCCACTCTTGACTCAATTGTGGTTGCTTTTGACTGTTTTTTTTATTTTATGTTGGGAATCATTGACCTATATCTTAAGCATTGCTCTCTATTTAGAAACAACACCTGCAGTTTTCGGCCCCCCAAATGCAAAAACAAAAACATTTCCATACTGTAAACAAGATGGCGGACTTGTGGGGCAACTTTGCGCGGGAGAAAGCCGGGGTGACCCCAGGCCGCCTGATCAATACGCCGGTTCCCACTCTCCCTTTTAAATGTGGCACACAGATCGATACGAGCATCGGGAGCTGAAAGACGCAATAACCACACGCTGCGTGCGACTTTTCATTAAGCAGACTGTTGGAGCGGCTCTAAAATTAGAACACTATATATATATATATATATATATATATATATATATATATATATATATATATATATATATATATATTCATATCTATATATATATATATTCATATATATATATATATATATATATTCATATATATTCATATATATATATATATATATATATATATATATATATTCATATATATATATATATATATTCATATATATATATATATATATTCATATATATATATATATATATGAATATATATATATATTCATATATATATATATATATATATATATATATATATATATATTCATATATATATATATATATATATATATATATATATTCATATATATATATATATATATATATATATATATATATATATATATATATATATATTCATATATATATATATATATTCATATATATATATATAGTGTAAGCTTAACACTATTTTAATACATGAAATTGTTGGACTGAGATGTTTTGAAGAGTATTTGGGTTATCCCATTTTGCTATTTCTAAAAAAAAAAAAAAAAAAATAGACATCTATCAATACACACACACTGCAACCTATATGCATGTTTATAAAATCCTCTGACAGTAAGAACCAAAACATAGCGGCATCATGTGTAAAATTCTAAAAATAAAATAAATAAATAAAATAAAATAGCTCAGTTTGACTGACATTGCAAAAATGCTTCTTTTTGTGGTTGCACAACTGAACTGCATCACAAGGTTGTGTCTGGTTCGTCACATTTGCGAGGCAACCTCATCCTGATGCATTCAAGTCACAAAAATAAACATATTAAAATGAACACTTCTCAACCTCGTCAATCAAAACTGAACATGGTTACATTTGTGAAGACAGAATATTTGATCTAAAACGGGATATCACGATTTTTGTACATGTAAACGTTGTGGTTGGTTGGTGGAGTCGGTCATTCCCAACCAGGGTGCAGTGGGGAGAATTATTATTATTTTATTTACAAATATATCTTTGTTCTTCTATCTATGACAGCGATGTAGAGTGACAGGCCCGGCAATTTAATAGAGAAGATGTCAGGAGGTATAAAATGAGTCTATCAACTTTGCGTTCAAATAATTAAAAAACTGCACATTTCCCACTTAGAAGAATCAATTTGTGAGTAAATTGAGGCGAGACCCTCATTACTTTAGTATTCATACTTTTTGTGACATTTTTGGTTTGGCGGTATATGTTGTCAGATCTTTCTTCAGTCATTTTAGCTCGGTAAAGTTTGGACAGCGAGTCGAGCGTTAGTTTACACGGAAACACTGCAAAATAGCTGCAGGGTAGAAGAGCCGTCACTTTTCTGCCTTTTGTACAGAAGGCAGTTCAAATTGTGTTAACACGTCATGAAGGGCAAAGTCAGCGCCCCGTTAAAAGTGTTCAACCTCACAACCGTACACAATGGATGGATGGATGGATAAATAGATAGATGGAATAGATAGATGGATGGAATAGATAGATGGATGGATAGATTAATGGAATAGATAGATAGATAGATAGATGGATGGATGGATGGATAGAAAATGGATGGATGGATGGATAGATACATAGATGGATGGATTAATGGAATAGATAGATAGATAGATAGATAGATGGATGGATGGATAGAAAATGGATGGATGGATGGATAGATACATAGATGGATGGATTAATGGAATAGATAGATAGATAGATAGATAGATGGATGGATGGATGGATGGATAGAAAATGGATGGATGGATGGATAGAAAATGGATGGATGGATGGATAGATAGATAGATGGATTGATGGATGGATAGAAAATGGATGGATGGATGGATAGAAAATGGATGGATGGATGGATAGATAGATGGATGGATTGATGGATGGAATAGATAGATAGATAGATAGATGGATGGATGGATGGATAGAAAATGGATGGATGGATGGATAGATACATAGATGGATGGATTAATGGAATAGATAGATAGATAGATAGATAGATAGATGGATGGATGGATGGATAGAAAATGGATGGATGGATGGATAGATAGATAGATGGATTGATGGATGGATAGAAAATGGATGGATGGATGGATAGAAAATGGATGGATGGATGGATAGATAGATGGATGGATGGATGGATAGAAAATGGATGGATAGAAAATGGATGGATGGATGGATAGATAGATAGATGGATTGATGGATGGATAGAAAATGGATGGATGGATGGATAGAAAATGGATGGATGGATGGATAGATAGATGGATTGATGGATGGATAGAAAATGGATGGATGGATGGATAGAAAATGGATGGATGGATGGATAGATAGATGGATTGATGGATGGATAGAAAATGGATGGATGGATGGATAGAAAATGGATGGATGGATGGATAGATAGATGGATGGATTGATGGATGGAATAGATAGATAGATAGATAGATGGATGGATGGATGGATAGAAAATGGGTGGATGGATAGAAAATGGATGGATGGATGGATAGAAAATGGATGGATGGATGGATGGATGGATAGAAAATGGATGGATGGATGGATAGAATAGATAGATAGATCATGTGGATTATCAGATGATCTTGTGAGTGTCATTAATAGTGTAACTGGGTCCTTTTTGTGTTTGCCAGGCTTTGCACATTGGCGATCGATAATCCCGTCCCCCCCCCCCCCCTCCCCTTTTTTCCATACATTTCCCCTCCACGCTCTGCAGCACGACAGCAACGTCATAAAAAAAAAAAAAACACCAGCCTGCCGGCTAACCTTAGTATAACCGGTTGCCTTCAGCAAGCCTTCAGAAAGCGAGCACAAAACGCATCGGAGGGCGCTCAGGTCGAAAAGGCGAGCCGACAACAAAACAAACCTCATCCGACATTTATCGTTTCACGCGCGCGGGGCATCCGACTTGCGTCCGACTTGAGAGGGCCCCCCTTTTTTTTTTCTCAGGCGGCCGAATGGCAGGAAAAACACAAGAGCTGCACTTGCACTATAAGGCTGCGAGATGCCATTGATTGAGCGAAGGCGGCGGCCATGGTCTGCGCTTTTGTGCGGACAGCCTGAAAGAGGCTGCCTCGTGAAAGGATCGATTGCCGGCTTAATAATTGATAAGTATGAGGGAGGACGGAGGGCCGCGGGAAGGGAAAAAGGCAAGGCAGAAAGTGGCGGCGTAAGCTGCTTGCAACAGCAGCTGCACACGAAAGCCCAAAAGTGTGGTTTAACACTCCCGCAAAAAAAAAGGGCGTGTACGTGGTTCGGGGGAGGACACCCCGCAACATCCCGACCCAACGCTCAATGCGACAACGGACTTTCCCCAATGTTGACATTTGCTCACAAACGAGGAGCCTCACAAAGCATTTTGGAGAGCAATTGTGACGCTTTCCCGCTCATGTCAGCAAATCCTCCATCGCCATTTCAAGGTTGTGATGTCATTTGATTTGAAGGCGTGCTTTATGGAGGCGGGCATTGTGTGCGTGTTCACGTGTGCGCGCGCGCGCTGTACATTGTTAAGGCTTATCGGACTCGCTCGGAATCGCTATCGATTTGCTCTCTTCTGCTCTCCTTCCTCCCCCCCCCCCCCCCCTCGTTTCCTCCTCCTCCTCCTCCTCATTTCATGTCTGGCTGTGGACCAGCGCATCCTTTCTTTGCCCCGCACCCTCATTTCATCCCCCGAAAACACACACACACACACACACGTGTGGAATCATTATCCAGCTGTGAAGACATTTGCAAAGTTTGATAGCAAGACCCACATCAAATATGTTCAATTATCTTTTTTTTTCGGACATACACAGCAAATCCTTTATTTTCTTCTTCCTCCCGATTTGGCCACCAGGCCGCGCTGGGATCAATCTCATAATGATGACATCAATTTGATTTGTGTGCAAGATTTAATGTGGCCGGGGAGTCGAAATGTGGGCAGCAAATGGCCGCGCTGGCTTGCTCGGAAGTCCTGCACGGGTTTAGACGTGTCATGTTGATTTAGTTCTAATTTCAAGTTCTTGATTTATGAGGGCAAGCTTCACACGAGTCAAATCTGGTTGTAAAAAAAAAAAAAAAAAAAAAAAAAAAGAGCCAAGGTTTTGTCGCTTAAAACTGATTTAAAAATAAACATGCATCTTTATCAGTGATATGCAAAATACTTGAGTAAAAAAAAAAAGTGAATTCATTCCCATTAAAACCTTTTGAAATATTCAGTGCAACATGTGGCAAAGGGTTAAATAAAATGTAAGTATACATTTGTGTAAATATCTTTGATTATATATATATTAAAAAAAAAATCTAAATCAAGTGACGTCACAAGTATTTTTGTCGCGTACACACGTTTTAAAAGGCAGGCTACGTTTTTTCCCTCCCGTTTTTATATCTGCCTTTAAAATAAGAAAAAGGTGGGGAAAAAATGAGGCGTTCAGGCGTTTAATCTTAATTCGCATTGAAGGAAACGGAGAAGGCATAAAACAACAGCAGCCAATAAGGCGACCGTTTACAAGCCATTCAAAAGCTTCCCATCGCTTGCCTCGACAAGACAACACGCACTTTCAATTGACAACTAAAGGAAATGTTTCAAATAATCCACTCGTGATCAATGTGCAGGCGTTTTGCGCCGTGCGTGCGTGCCTGCCTGCGCGCGCGCGCACGTGTGTGTGTGTTCCCCCCAGTGCTGCACATGCGAGAGGGCCTATAATCTGATCGATACAATCGATAAGCGTACATCTTGAGAGGTGTGACACCCAGTGATTGACACAAAACTCTTTCTCGCCTTACAGTAGTCCGTCCAGGGCGGGAGAGGGCCCGCCTCGCCGCACACAAAGCCCGATCTCATCCCTCCGTCCAGGGGTCGACTAGCAGCAGCACGGTGCGGTTAGTTCACCGTCTGCCCCCCCCCCCCCCCCAAAACCCCCCTCCCTCCACATTTACCCCCTCATTTCACAACACTGCACGCATGCACACAATTTATTTTTATTTTTATGACGTTTCTTTGAAATGGGCAAAAACTGCCCCAAATGGACTTTTCCTATTTGATCTTATGGGACAACAACTTCAAAACGTGGAACGTCGAACGTGCTTGAGCATTTGAATAATCACTGGATACTTCATTAGGAAGGCTATAAAGCTCCACCTACAAACTGTATTTGCACTTTTGTCAGGTCTAATGTTGTGGTTACCCACATTTAGGGCTGCACCAAAATGGGTCACAGGTCACATTTCATTGTTTTGCTAATTGTGAGATGCGCGAGTGACACCATTTCTTAGTAAAGAGCTTTTTTTTTTTTTTTTAGTAATCTTTCTTTCTCATTAGTTTGTATACTGTGTGTGCATGTGACATCGTTTAGTTGGTTTGGGTACGAGGGAGGAAGCATATTTTATTTATGAAAAAATACAGGGAGCATATTTGTAATTTGGGTCTTAAGCATGTTTGATCGTCATTTTTATATTTTGTAGTAGTGTCACTATCGAATATTTTTCGAATCAATTAATCTATCGATTAATCGACTAATTCGATTCAATTTAATTTTGCAAAGAAGTGTATTACCAAAGCACCCCCCCTCCCCCGATTACTCTTTATTAACCAGTGGTTGGTGTTTATTTTATATTTCGTATCTGTATAGTAACGTAAAAAGAAAAAAAAAAGGATGATGGACATTTTACTATTTTACCGGTTTGGTCATTGTTTTTCCAAAGTATGAACAGAAGTTTGCAAATATCTTGTTTTTGATTAAACACAGAAGGTAATCAGTCTTCGTTCATTACAGAAATCAGTATACAATCACTGTTTATATGCTGAAATCAGAAGATTTGGACAACTTTAAATAAAAAAAATGTCTCCAAGCGATAACTCCATTACTAAAATACTTGTCGATTAATTTGATAATCGATTACATGTCGAATAATCAATTCCTTGTGACAGCTCTAATACTAAACTAATCATGTTTTTTTTTTTAATGTCAGTATTAAATATTTCCCAGCAAAGACATATATTTGACATGAAAAAAATCTCATCACATAATGTCCATAAAAAAAAAGTCAATACTGTATTGAAAAAATGATCTCACAGATTTCAAGGGAAATCTGGGCCCGTTCTGCCCGTCACTGTAAATCATTTCCACATCAATGAAGTGACATTGTATCATTTCCTGCGTGTACCTAATGAAGTGATCCGTACGACCACGCCGATTGCGCAATCGTGCAACTTCCTCAAAGCGACACAAGATCTGGCGAGCGCCTCCCGTCGGCAAACTCGTCAATGACGAAGCGCACAACAGGAGACGACGACTTGATCTCCGGCTTAAACAGGGCGGCGGAGATAAAGTGGCCGTTGTTGACATATGAAAAGCGGCGAAAGCCACTCGAGACCGCCGAGTGCCCGGCGCCGGCGCCGGCTTGTTCCCTTTCAGAAAGGCCCGTTTGATAATGAGGCGCCTAAAGAGAGCTCGCCGCTTTCGCTTCCACGTCTCCAGAGAGGGCCGTTTAATGAGATGCTCCCCGCTTTGGACCTCCCTGCGGTCCTATTCATTGCTGTGGAGCGCGACGTTCAGGGGCACCATTTGAAACGGACCTATTGATTATCTGAAATATGTATCGACCGCGCTCGGACCGCGTGCAAAAGCGGGCTCCATTGTCCTCGAAGCCATCGCGGGCCCCAACTTTGATGCACAATATGGCTCAACAAAGCTGTGGATCCGCGATATCTTACTATTTATTACACGCGTATTCTTTGAAATAATACAACTCACCATTACGCAGACGGAGGCCCGAGAGTTCCCAACTGGAAGTGGAGGCAAGACGAAAAGACGCCGGAGAGCGGTCGCCAACAACACGGCATGAAACAAAACACAAGAAAAGGAAGCGAAGCACCAGTTGAGATGGAATTCTCGCCGGGAACGTTGAAAGTAACTCTTCCCTCTCGAAGAAGTCATTTTAGCTGTTAGTTCGCGGCCATGAAGAAAGACGTGGTCAAAATACCATTTTTAAAACTCTATGGATGTACAGTGGATAAAAAGTCTACACACCCCTGTTCAAATGTTAGTTCTTGTAAGAATGAGACCGAATTAAAAAAAATATATTTTGAACAGGTAAAGTAAAATTAACAACTGATATAATGTGGTTGCACAAGTGTGCACACCCTCACTCTAAAAAGAGAATTGTTGAACCAATTTAAAAAAACTAAAAACAAACTTCAATTGGTATTACACGATTGAATTAAGTTAATCCAAAGTGAATACATTACGTTTAATAGGGGCGGCATGGCTCAGTGGTAGAGTGGTCGTCTCCCATCCGTGTGGATGTGGGTTCGATCCTCACTGACACTGAACCCAGATCTGCTCCTAGTGGACCTGGCAGCACCTTTCATGGCAGCAGCCGACCACTGGCGTGCGAATGTGAGGCATTGAAAAAGCGCGACATAAAAAGCAGTCCATTCAATTATTAGTTCATTAAACTTAATATAGTTACCTGAATTTAATTATTCCTAAATTAATCTAAAGTGTTGAACTCATTCACTGCCAATGACGGCTATAGACGTCAAAAATTCCCACTTTTGTTAACAAGAGGATGAAAACCTAGAAAAAAAATGTATTGTACATATAGAACAGATATCAAATTTGTGATTCATTCTGAGTTTGAATAATTAAGTAATTGAAAAAATAAAAAAATAAAAAAATTAGGGCCGTCAGACGATTAGTTTTTTAAATTGTAATTAATCGCGTGAATTCAATAATTAACTCACGATTAATCACACATTTTATATCTGTGCTAAATGTGCAATACATTTTTTTCTAGGTTTTCATAAATAAAAATTAGGGGCGTCAGGTGATAAAAAAAAAAGTAATTGTAATTAATCGTATGACTTCACTAGTTAACTCACGATTAATCACACATTTTATATCTGTTCTAAATGTGCAATACATTTTTTTCTAGGTTTTCATAAATAAAAATTAGGGGCGTCAGGTGATAAAAAAAAAAGTAATTGTAATTAATCGCATGACTTCACTAGTTAACTCACGATTAATCACACAATTTATATCTGTTCTAAATGTGCAATAAAAAAATCTAGGTTTTCATACCTTTAACAAAAGTGGAAAAAAATGTGAAACTAATAGAAATAGTTCAAATGACTTTTTGACGTCTATGGCCGTCAATGGTAGTGAATGAGTTAAGTTTAATGAACTCATAAATAATTATACTTTAATATATTCGCTTTGGATTAACGTAATCAATCGTGTGTTACCAATTGAAGCGTTTTGTGTGTGTGAAGTTGCTCAACAATTCAATTTGTAATCTACGACATCGTATTTGGGCCACATATAAATATATAATTTTTTAGAGGGCGGGGGCAATATTCTGAGGAAAAAAAACTTTATAAACTCACAAATTTACGTTTTTTTCTCCTTGCAAATTTGAGACTTTATAAAGTGGCACATTTGCGAGAAAAAAATTACGAGAAATACACGTAGCGTAGCTATAGTCTAACGTGAGGATTCGTTGGTGGTTAATGGGACGTTGTTTATAAAACGCAAAGGCAGGATGGAGACGGATTCATTCGTAATTTCAATTTACTGGTCATGACGGCAGCCAGAGCGACAACACTTCCTGATCCCCTATCAGCTGACTAACACGAACCAATCAGAAGCTAGCATACTTTCGGTAAATGTGAATGACAGAGAGCAGCAGATTCGACACATCAATTTAGAATCAACCAATCGCATTCAAACTCAGCACTCACCTGCCACCATTTCAAGAGCCGCTGATTAACCCCAAATCAAGTTCAGATGTTCTAGTATGCTTTTCCTGACATTTTCCTTCTTTCTAGCAGAATCATGAAGCTTTTAAACGAACTCCCTTAATCTTGACTAAGGCCCCAAAAATGTCACCCCAAATAAAGTTAAGATGTTTTAGTAAAGTTTTCCCACACTTTTGGCAGAAAAGTTTTGAAATGATTCCTCTTGATCTTTCTTTTTTAGATCACAAAATTGAACACAGTGTTTTTTTTTTTTTTACATCCGTTGTTTACAAACGAAGAAAAAAAGAAATTATTTGCCAAACGATCCGACCTGTATACTGGGTGGTTGCGGGCCCCCTGCTCTAAGCGACATGGATGCATTTGTGAACAGTGGGGAAGCAGAGCGGCGTTGGCATTGCGAAATGGCCGGAAGCCCAACTTGTTGGAAAAACAGGCATTACATATTAAATTATCACTATATTAGCACCAGCCTTCAGTCATTACATTAGCGAGTATCGAGTTGAGTTTGAGATAGCACTTAGGGAGCCTGCAGGAGATTCTGGCTTGGCTGAACCTGAACCAATTGAATAAACGTTCCATGAAATGGTTGGGATCAATCGATATGGGGGGCTATCAATCTGAGCGCAAATTAAAACAATTGAGGTGTGGGGGGGGGGGGGGCAAGAAGGGGGCAGCCGGACAGAGATGTGCACATACAAGTCGAAGAAGCTTGCGATGATGCTTTGCTTGCAGAAACGAACTGCAGAAAAATGAGGATCCAAACACACGCATGATCACTCGGTCATGCATACACATGTGCACGCTCGTATTGATCTCCTCACAGTCAAATCTGTTTACTGTTGTTGTCCCAACCTGCTGTAAAGTCATCAATCATGTGCATGCGCCACCTCCACTCTGCGGCCAACCTTATTGCCTTTCTTCTTCCAGCTCCTTTTTGCTCTCCCTTCATCACCCCCCCCCCCCCCCCCTTTGCCTTTCTCCTGCCAACACACACGCGCACACGACGAATTATTATTATTATTATTTTTTTTTAATTTTTATTACAATACATTGTTTTGCGCGTATGCTTCTTTGAGACATCCTCACTGATAAACAAACAATCTCTTCTCATCTGTCACGAAGCGCGCTCCCGAGTTATATGCCACGCGCACATACATACGCCCACCGGCACGCACACACACGCGCACACGACGAATTATTATTATTATTATTATTTTTTAATTTTCATTACAATACATTGTTTTGCGCGTATGCTTCTTTGAGACATCCTCACTGATAAACAAACAATCTCTTCTCATCTGTCACGAAGCGCGCTCCCGAGTTATATGCCACGCGCACATACATACACCCACCGGCACGCACACTCACACGCACGCACGCACGCACGCACGCTCACACACCTCGGTCTCGCGGATCGATGGCGATCGATCGGGTGGGGAAGGGAGCCCTGATTACTGGACCACGTGTTCGGGAGAAAACCGCGGAAAATCGATCATTGCAGCTTTTTAGGGCAGCAGAACAGAACAGATTCCCTCCAGCCTTCACAGCCACAAACGAGCCCCACTGACGGTGCATCTCAACGCACGGAGGCCCGCGCGTCTTTGTCAGCGTTTCACACCGAGCGCCCCCCCCCCACCCCCCCCACCCCCCAATTTGCAACGAGACACACAAATAGTGCAATCAAGACAATTTGGCCACGCGTGAACCTCCACCTCCTTCCCGAGATAGTTGAGGAGAGCCCAAAGTAAAACAAGACAAAGTTTGACAGCCTTGCATTCACACGAAATATCACAAACGGTGTCAACATATACGGAAAAAACTATAAGATACAACTTTTTGGACTGTTCGTGAACGCACCACCAGGAAGTAGTGTTTCCTCAAATGCCCGCTGCATAATGCCTATTAGTTGTACAAATGCATTTTTTATTAGTTTAAATTAATTAAAACACAATATTTAATAATAATAATAATAATAATAATAATAATTGTATATTGTTCAAGAAAAATCCAAAATATCACAAAAAGTATTCTCTCCAAAATAGTCTTACTCACAAATATACATACTCTGTGTGAAATTGTATTTAGTTGTATGAATGGCAACAGGTGGATACACAGGTAAATTGCACCTACTGCATTCTAAATGAATTCAATTGTCTGTCTGTCACAATGTCCTCGGCATACAATAGATAGATAAACAAAAGATATAAATAAAAGCAAAAGCACCACACATACAATATGTTTCAGCTTGACAAGTGCCACGTCAACTGTGGTAATCACATTTACATGACTCATTTCTACCTTGAAGGAAAAGGAGTCCATTTGAGATGCAGTCTTTTTATTCAAGTGAATGTTAATTTAGCAATGAGATGGATACATTAAAGTTAAAAAACATTTTTTTGGGGACAATATGTTAGTGGAATATGAGTTAAGCGGCAACTCATCTCAAGGGGTGGCCATTTTGCCACTTGATGGCGACTAAAAATGACATCACAGATGCTCAGGCAATGCCCAATCACGACTCAGCTGTTTTCTGATTTTAGTCATGTGACTTTTGCAAGCTGAGCTGTGATTGGTCATTACCTGAGCAACTGCCATTTTCGGTCGACACCAAGTGGCAAAATGGCTGCCCCCGCCGAGATGGATAAAAAGGAGTGTTTTATTCCTGCTTAATTCATATTCCACTAATACAATATTAATCAGAATGGTGCACTCTAAAAACAGTTGGGTCAAAAGTAACCCAATTTTGGATCAAAAATGGACCGCTCCACTTTATTGGTCAATTTGACCCAACTTCCTGGGTTGTTTTATGCAAAATGACTAAATTTTTTGACCCAAGTAAAAGATCTGACCAATATTTATGAGTTGTTTTACGCTGAAAGACTCAAAGTCGACCCAAGTAGAGGATCGGTCCATTTTTGACCCAACTATTTTTAGAGTGTGTGTTTAGACTAGTTGGGGCGCATAGAACATATTGTAAAGACATTTTTTGACTTGACTGCAATATGAACAGACAAATAATTAACTCATTCACTGCCATTGACGCCTCTAGACGTCAAAAATTTATTTGAAAGATTTCTATTAGTTTAAATATTTTTTTCCACTTTTGTTAAAGGTATGAAAACCTAGATTTTTTTTATTGCACATTTAGAACAGATATAAAATGTGTTATTAATCGTGAGTTAACTAGTGAAGTCATGCGATTAATTACAATTAAAAAAAAATTATCACCTGACGCCCCTAATTTTTAAATAATCTTTTCTTTATTTAAAGAAAAGATTTAAAAAAGAAAAAAAATATTAAAAATTAATTAAGGGCTTCAGGCGATTAAAATTTGTCATCGTAATTAATCGCATGACTTCATCAGTTAACTTACGATTTAATATCTGTTCTGAATATAAAATATTATTTTTTCTAGTTTTCATACTCTTGTTAACAAAAATGGAAAACATTTTAAACTAATAGAAATAGTTCAAATGAATTTTTGACGTCTAAAGCCGTCAATGGCAATCAATGAGTTAATAAGAAATGATAATATTTCACATTGTTTAGATGTTTACTAGTAGGCCTACATAGGCAGTGGGGGTCTTTGACCCAATTAAAAAAAATTTTTAAACATATTTTACATTTTTTTTAAGTTTAGAGAAACAATTAAATTAATTATTATTAATTAATAATTATGAAATTATTAAAAAATTATTAAATAAAAAATTCAACATATTAAAACTTTTTTTTTTTAGCTTTAGAGTTGTTTGTTTTCAAATGATATTCTTTTGTCATTTCATGTCTTGATGTAATTGAGCATATAATCTGAGTGTCCTTGAACTCATTTGAAAAGAAATCTGAAAAATGTGAATTGTTTTTTTGGGTCATTTCTTGTCCTCCAAATCGCCCCCCCCCCCCTCCCCCGCCCCTTGTGTCTCCAGCATGTAAACGCAAGGAGGAAGACCGAGGACGAGAGCGCAACCAGGTGCCAAAGAAGCAGCGACTGGTCTTCACCGACCTGCAGCGTCGTACCTTGGTAGCCATCTTCCGGGAGAACCGCCGACCCTCCAAGGAGATGCAGCTCACCATCTCCCAGCAGCTCGGCCTGGAGCTTTCCACCGTCTCCAATTTCTTCATGAACTCCCGCCGCCGCTGTCTGGATCGCTGGGACGGCGAGGAGCACGGCCACGGGGCGCACGGCCACATGCACGCCGCCCACAGACACGGCAATGCCAACTCCTCGCCCATCCACCCTGGCACCTCCTCGGTCGGCACTTTCTCCAAGGCCTGAGGGGGGGAAGGGAGCGGAGGGGGGGGGGGGGGGGGTCAGAAGCTCGGAGGTGTATTTACATGAAAGCAGCGAGCTACAGGGTGCGTAGTTGTTTTCTTTCCATCTTATTCATCTGCTCAAAGCGCTTGACGACACGGAGCGGATGAATCAGATGGTTTCTGTTATTGGGAATGTTTACTATCAGGGGTGAACTCTTCCTATACCAAAGATACAGTCGCTTGGAGCAAGTTGCCGTCAAATAAGCGCACGCGGCTGACACGACAAAAGAGGATTTGACGTCGAGCTTGACATTTGGTGCTGGTTTTGCTTCTTTTCAACGCGATGTCCCTCACAATCAAGGCAGCCGATGCGCCTGCTGGGCCCGCCGTCCGCCGCCCGCCGTCCGCCGCCCGCCGCGACTCATTCCGCAAACACACAAAAGGACGGTGTGTGTGTGGGTGTCAAGCGGTCCTTTGGACCCGCGAACCGCACGCCTCCTCAATAATCGGCAACACTGCATGTGTGTACCACGCATGTGTTCGATAACACTGCCACCTTGCTGTCGGTTTCAACCGCATCTTGGCGCATGTTTTGTGTCCCGCGCAGTCATCAGCTGCTGCTACCTTGCAACGAAACGCAGCAAACACAAACCAAAGATCTCACTTGAGTGCGTTATTAGCATTATGCACGAGGGCAGCGGTGCGAAAAACAAAACAAACGCACGCAAGCAAAGTACCGTATTTCCTCAAATTGTGGCCAAGGGCATTGATTTGCTCAAACGTAGAGCGCACCCGGGGTTGGCGAGGGTCGAGATGTTTACAAGCCTTCATTTTTACAATGATTTTTTTTTTTTAGAAAAGTTAAAAACATCTTACTTATCTTTCATCGTTAAACAAAAACAAACCCCCGTCAATTTTCTATAGCACTTGTCCTCAAGTGTTGGTGAGATGGAGCCTATCCTAGACCAGTGGTGTCAAACTCAAGGCCCGGGGGCCGGATCCGGCCCATTGCATCATTTTATGTGGCCCGCAAATCCAAATCATGTGTGTCAACTTCCATCATCCTTGCTAAAATCTACTAAATATTGAAATTTTGCAATAATTTTTTGTTACCCATTTTACATTAATGTGACTAATAATTGAACATTAGTATTATCATTGACTTGGTTTCAAAACTAGTAATTAATTTGGTTTGTATATCGTCACCCTCTTAAAATAATTGCCTAAGTCATTTTTTTTGAAAAAAAAAAAAAAAAAAGCCTAAATCATCTCATGATGCAAATTATTACATTTTTTGTGTTTCCTGAAAAATTTGAGAAAATGACTTAAGGCAATTTGTGTGTGTGTGTGTGAGTTTGTGCTCTTTAATTAACGCGGAACCTGTTAAAAATCCTTAACCGGATACTTCAGAGTCCCACCGGAGTCGTGAAGTAGTCAGGAGACCAGAGGAAGGATCAAAGGAAAGAAAGTGATTATTTTAAGAAGACGTCGATATGCAATAATACGATGAGATGATTTTGTTTCACCGTCACAACGGGAAGCCGCAACTACCAAGTGGCCCGTGATAAAAATACGTTTTGACACTCAAAAAAACTAAATTACAATATACTAGAAGAGATGTATGATAATTAGAATAGAATGCATTCCAATTACTGAGGGCAGTTGCTTGCTTTATTATCCATTTTTTTCCAGATGTCTAAAATCTTTCTGCTAAAGTTCTTTCTAACTCCTGCGTGGTGTATTCTTATCTCGTCGGCAGACATCAGTTCAGTGCAGCAACAACCGTAAACGTTGTCAGGTTAGCTGAGTAGCTAGCGCGATTATACTGTCAAACTGTGACAAATGCAGCAACCAAAGTTAAGATTCCATTAAGTTTACAATCACCAAGGGCATGTCAACTTTCAAGCGCAACTCTATAATTACTGCATAATCTTGTGAATAACAATCTTTTTGTTTGTTTGTAACAAAACAATCCCAAATTGGGTGTGGGGGATTAAAAGGGGAATTTAAAACTCATTCGCTGCCATTGACGGCTATAGACGTCAAAAATTCATTTGAACTATTTCTATTTAACATTTTTCCACTTTTGTTAACAATAGTATGAAAACCTAGATTTTTTTATTGTACATTTAGAACAGATATAAAATTTGCGATTAATCGCGTGTTAACTAGTGAAGTCATACGATTAATTACAATTAAAAAAAATTCATCGCCTGACACGATTAATTAAAAAAAAAAATTATTAAATGTTTTTATTGTAATTAATCGCATGACTTCACTAGTTAACTCACAATTCATCACAAATTGTATATCTGTTCTAAATGTACATGAAAAAAATCTAGGTTTTCATATACTCTTGTTAACAAAAGTGGGAAAAAAATGTTAAACTAATGAAAATGGTTCAAACGAATTTGACGTCTTTAGCCGTCAATGGCAGTGAATGAGTTAATAAGAAATGATATTTCACATTTTTCAGATGTTTACTAGTAGGCCTACCAAGGCACCTATTTTAAAAAAAATATTTATTATTATAATTTTTTTACAAAATGGGATGGGCCAAATGCGAATTTCACCCCACTTAGGCGGGCGTGACAATCAGCGCTACTTTAACTTTCGAGCAGAAGACACGATTTGAGGAAATGCGATAATTTCCCTTTGCTACACATTTGAATGTTCATCTCCGAGGGTCGAGGGCCCACCTAAGAGGTTATTTTCAGGTTACGTAAGGAGAACAATCAAAAAGGGACTACCCCCCCCCCCCCCCCCCCCCACACGGGTGACGGTCAACCTGCGCGGGGAGCGAGCTCTGCTCTGTTCTCGTGGCCAAAGATGGAGGTCAAATGTCACAATATCGGATCCTGAGTGCCAATGATATTTGCCTCTTTATGATAATCAACGAACAGATGCAGCTCGCTCGTTGCCACGCGTCGGACCCGTGTCATCGCAACCATCCCACTGCAAGCACTAACGGGCATGTGGCCTAAATCATACCTCAGAAGTAAAAAAAAAAAAAAGAAAAAGAACAAAAAAAAAGTATCTTCATGTGATCCACACAGTATATAAATGTAAATAACTTTTGGTTTCATTGTGTCTTATCTCGTCCCATTTTCCCTGTGGTTGTCTTTCTTTATCTTTTTCCCTCCCTAATATCGATGCGGGTAAATTTAGTACCATAGACACATGGTTTCCTCTTTCATGACTATTGTGCTATGTTGTGCTGACACTTAATGTAAAAAAAAAAAAAAAAGCACCTTGTTAAAATACTACACAAAAAAACAATCAACATGTCATAGACTGATCCTATGCACAGACAAGGAAGGGACACGTCACGTTTTTGTCAATACAATGTCGATGGACTCGGACCTCTTCCTTGATCTCTGGACTTTGACTCCTTTGAATTGGACTGTCACTGCATTCCTCTGCTGATTGATTCATTTGTTTTCAGGGGGGGGGGGGGAGGTTACCGTGAGGAGCCCGCCCTTCTTTTTGGGCAAAGCCACTCGTCGTGTCGCATCTTCTAGCGGGAGATAATCAAACTATAGCGAGGAGACAGGAAGGAAAAAGGCTCATTATTATCGGACGGAAATCTTCGCGCCATTGCCTGGGCTCGGGTTGTGATGTAGTGCACGACAACACAGTGCCGGTATTTAATGATTTATTTATTTATTTTTAAGTAAAAAAAAAATTCAGTTGCGATTTTCCCCAATGGTGGCGAGTTCTGTGTGCAGCTATCTTCCAGAATGGAGTGGACTGCGTTGTTGCCATTAATACCAAAGATACTTCCGACCTGCCGTGTTCACGTTGGACCTTGTGATGTGATGCGCACACACACACATTTTCACACAGCATAAACGGATCAAACGGGTCTAAAACAGACTGACCCAATTTTGTGTGTTATTTAGTTTAGTCCTGGGTAAAAAATAAAAATAAAACACTCTAAAAACAATTAGGTCAAAAATAACCCAACTATGGGTCAAAAACTGATCCTCGACTTGGGTCAATTTGACCCAACTTTGACAAAACTACCCATTTTTTGGGGGGTTGTTTAGTACATAAAAACAAAGAAAAGAAAAGTGTTTTGTAATTACACTCTAAAAAGAGTTGGTTCAAAAGTAACCCAATTATGGATCAAAAATAGACAGATCCACTTTATGGGTCAATTTGACCCAACTTTCTGAGTTGTTTTATAGAAAATGACCCAATTTTTTGGATCCAAGTAAAAGATATGGCCAATATTTACGAGTTGTTTACACTAAAAGACCAATTTCTTCACTCAAAGTTGGGTCAAATAGACCCATGAAGAGGATCCGTTTTTGACCCATAGTTGGGTTATTTTTGACCTAATTGTTTTTAGAGTGTTTTTATTTTTTTATTTTTTATTTTTTACCCAGGACCAAAATTGGGGTTATTTTTGATGCCGCAGTTTTAAGAGTGTGGGTCATCTATTTAACCTAAAAATCTGGGTCGGTCTCTTATTGAGCCAATTTGGGTTACTTTTGACCCGACAGTTTTTAGAGTGCAATCACGCCACACGACAAACACGGGTGTGTTTTTGATAATTGATTCATCGTTTAAAGACCTTGTTAAACTTTAAAGTGTGCAAACTCTATGAATTTGAGCCTCCCAACAGTAAATAGTTTCAGATTTCTGTTGTGCTCCATCAAAGCAGCCTGATTATGTTTGCACGCGGGCGAAAGTAAAGCAACTGGAGAAGAATATCGTTGACTTATTCGAGATTTGATCATCTCACTCTATTACCAGAGATATTTTGGTGTACTTTGTAATCTGAGTGTAGATGTGGTGTCTGTTTACAATTCCCACTTGACCCTGCTATCCCAAATGTAGCCTTTTAACTCATTCACTGCCATCGACGGCTATAGACGTCAAAAATTCATTTGAACTATTTCAATTAGTTTAACATTTCTTTCCACTTTTGTTAACAAGAGTATGAAAACCTAGAATTTTTTTTTTATTGTACATTTATAACAGATATAAAATTTGTGATTAATCGTGAGTTAACTATTGAAGTTATGTGATTAATTACAATGAAAAAATGTAATCGCCTTAAGGCCCCAATTTTTTTTTAATAATACTTAATTATTTAATCTCAAGATTAATCACAAATTGTATATCTGTTCTAAATGTACAATAAAGTTTTTTCTAGGTTTACATACTCTTAACAAAAGTGCAAAAAAATGTGAAACTAATAGAAATAGTTCAAATGACTTTTTGACGTATATAGCCGTCAATGGCAGTGAATGAGTTAATGACTGATCCAAAGAAGAACGATGAGCTTTTGCTTTCGTTTGCTACCCCCAACCTCCCACCCCGCCCACCCCGCCCACCCAAACCCTCTTCACTGGTCCAGGGCAGTATCACACTTTGGCAGGCACGTGTAAAACCATTCATCTTGATATACCTCAAATCTTGACGTTGGCCGATGACAGCGACGCTGCAGTCAGCAGCAAAAATGATCATTTGTAGGACTTCTTAGTGAGTTCAGTGTTTGCCATTTTTACGCGTTGACATTTTGAGTTCACTTATTGGCTGTCTAGTTTTGCACGCGGTGCGATTTGAGAAATAGTATGACGAAGTCAGGATCATAAAATACGAGATAAAATCAGAAAGTGATTAGCAAACACTCTTGGTTCACTTTGGCTCATTTTGTGTTGGAAGACTGTCATCTATGAGTGTTGATATGAACGTATTTAAAAATAAATTAATAAAAAAAAAAAAGGAAAAAAAAGACGCACCTCTGTGAAAAGGGGTGTGACGAGCAATTCTTTATGCATGGAAACTATATAAGTGTATTTAAAACTGCAGGATTAAATGTACCTCGACAGGCAGCAGAGTCGGGAGAGAGAACGAGAAAAAAAGAAGACTGGATTTGGTTTTTTCATAGAGATAGACCGATATGGTTCTTTTCAGGGCCGATACCGATGCCGATTATTAGCGGTCAACGAGGTCGATAACGGATATTTGAAGCTGATATTCATTTTCAGTAAAAAAAAAAAAAGGGGGGGGGGAATATTGCCGTCAAATAAAAATAATATATATACAAATGCCAATCTTGTTGTAATGTCTTAACGCATGTTTATTGAACAATTTTTCTGACTTTTCAAAATGTAGATTTTTTTTATTTTTTATCTTAGACAATTTCCATCTTTTTAAATGTATCAGAACATCTGAAAAAAGTTAAATGGAAACTTAAGCAAGTAAATACCATAGCTCTAAAAAATACTTTTCTACAGTAAATATTTTTTCCCCAAAATGTAAAAATACCTGAAATCTTAAACTTTGTTTTATTGTCGAACAAAAACAATTGGTTCAGAAGTTTCCCAGGGTCAGTAGCATCTCTTATAAAGTTAACTGAAAATTTAAATAAATAGCTCCCAGATTAAAATGTTTTTAGATTGACTTTATATCATTTGTCAGATTTAAAAAAAAAAAGTCCGATACCGATGTTCGTCAAAATAATCGATTATCGGTCTATCTCTAGTTTCCAAGTACATTCCTTTAAGCAAAAATGTTTTTTTTAATGTGGTGTTTATGTATTTGTATAAATGTGACGTGTTTGTCTGCACACCAGCGTCAGTTCTGTGTCTTCCTCTGACCTTTTGTCTCTCGTTACCTCATTTTGTGTGCAAATAGTCTGGAAGGTCTTTTACTTATTCATTTCTAAACCATGCGGGTACGAGAGCGGCTTTGCGCCGTGCGGGTTTTCTTTGTTTTGCCTGTATTTAATCTCCCGTTCGATTGGATGGGCCGGCGGGGGGTGTTTGTCCGCTTTAGGAGCTGGCCCAAGCGCAAGCAAGCAAACAAACGGCCGAGCTGCTGCTGAAAGGCGCTTTCTTCCAGTGCATCAAAATGGCGTCATTTGTTTCCCCCCTCAGAGCGGTGGAAGCCCCCGCGTCGATGTTCTCTCCCTCTCCCGCAGCCAATCAATCAATCCGAAACCAAGTGTCTTTGTGATGGTAGGAGACAATCAATTTCAAATAGAGCAAAGAGACAAAAAAAAAAAAAAAAAGATGGAGGGAGGGAGAAAGCGTGATGGAGGAGGAGGGCAGTGACACTGGACAGGAGAGAGATGCGTTCATGTGTGTGGGTTGACCTTTGACCTACGGAGAGCGACCTTTCGGGCGGGAGGCACCCGGGACCCTCTCCGGTGTTGCGGAGGGAGCCGAAGCTCTGACATGTTAAGCGGACATCTAATCGAAGACTTTGATCAAATGCCTGCGCGCACATGCAAAGAGACGCACGCACGAACGCGCAAATGGCGGTCACGAAGAGAGACCGTTTTCTTATCTCTCCTAAAAGAAAATATGTCACATTTGTCTGCCTTGACAAATAATAATACAGTGATGAAAAAAAAAAGAAAGGGCAAATTGTGTGTTTAGACTGACAATGAAAATAAAGATTGAACCAATTAGCAGACCTGCGTCTCGTTGTTTGTGGCGATGGATTCCAAATGAGGTGCTCTGCTACCATCTGGTGGCAGAAACAAATAAATGCATGCAGTCGTCAAGAGGGGAAACCCGGAAACGGGAACATTTTTTGCCCAGCTCTCTACTTTGGATGCATGAAAGACATTTTTCAAAGGATGCCCACAAAATCTTAACATAAATTAAACTAAATGCCATTAAGCAAAATGAAAAAAAAAAGGACTATAACGTTTAAAGGTTAACTTAATTGGACTTTTTCTAAACTATGAGGTGCTTCAAAGAGGCTGGGTTGGGTTCAAGGTTTCGTCATTTGAATTGCATCTGTCCCCGAGTGCTTTCTCATGTGGGTTCAGTTGACTAAACAGTATGAAATTGTGCTTCTCGATCTGCTCAATGAGTCTTAAGATAGTTTCTGTTAAAACTGACCTCACTTCATAACAACAAATAGGAAATTAACAAAACAAAACTATGGAGTATAATTGTATGCACAATGCTCAATATATTGAGAAAGTTATACAAACATTTAAAAAAAATAGAAAGTGACGACGTAAATAGATAATTAAAAATACAATGCAAAAAACGGAATGAATGAAAGATGACGTTGACATCATGAAGTCAAAATGTGAAACAGCATGATGAGGACCGCTTTTAATAAAACTGAATGTATTGGTCCGTTCATGGATTAGCTGTTGTATTTTCAGCTTCTTGTTAAATAACTGCAAATTGTGCTAAATGTTTACACTGTATATTGAAACATTCAACAGTTTGGCCCTTTGACCTTCTCTAAATTTTGGAAGGAATAAATATAAAATGATCAGATTAAATTCACCTGTACAAGATTTAGTGCATTTTAGATTCATCCTGAAAATTTCACACGAAAGTCTAACATCTGAGAATTGTATTTTCAATTTGTAAGGAAAACAAACTTACCCGTTGTTGAGTCCTTGGCTTGACTCCGCCATTTTCCCCAACATTTGTCGTTTTACTTTGACAGCAATGTCTCAAAGTGTCTGGTTTAAATAGTGTACTCTTTTATTCGTCTATTTAATCGCTGTAGCGGTTCGCTTGCAAAGTAAAGACACAACAACTATCGACGCGTAGAAAACTTTCTCGAGCTGTTGTTTAACTTCGCGTCCCTGTCACTCTTCATTGATTGATGACATGTCATGACAGTTGACGCCACTTGTGTTGTGGAGTAAGCAGCGCCATCTAGCGTTCAACCTAAGAGGTACAATATACATGACGTCACGTGGAATGGGATTTTGCATTCCTGTATTGTCTTGTGTTGTTTTCATTGTTTATGCTGCTGGGACTGTGAATTTTCCTTGTGGATAATCAAAGTATCTATCTATCTATCTATCTATCTATCTATCTATCTATCTATCTATCTATCTATCTATCTATCTATCTATCTATCTATCTATCTATCCTTTTTCTTAACCTCTCATTGTGTGGGGCAAGTAACATGGGTGCTGACGGTTCTCTCTCTCTCTCTCTCTCTCTCTTTCTCTCTCTCCCTCTCTCTCTTTCTCTCTCTCTCTCTCTCTCTCTCTCTTTCTCTCTCTTTCTCTCTCTCTCTCTCTCTAACTCAAAATGACACAATATTGCAAGTACCCAAATGCTTCCCTATTTTAAAGCAAATGCAACTTAAAAGATGGACTCCTCGTGGCACAAAGTCTTGATGAAATTCTCATCGTGATATTTTCTCCGTGCGCTCTCGATTATCTGTCTTAACTATTGAAGACGACAACAATCACAGACACGCTTCAGACATTGTCACATCATGCCTTTATGACAAATATGACCATTTACAAGACAGCCAGCATATAAAACACGTGGAGAAAAAAAACCCCGGAACTCTTGTGTTTTTGTTTTTATTGGCAACTATACATCATTATGTTTTCTTTCCCGTTGAGACTTAGTAGCCATGGGACTGAGCAAAAACATGCGCGATCCCTGGACGAAAAAGAAGCACTACTTACAGCAAGTTCTATAGGACGGGACTCTATTTGACTTTACCTACACTATTTTACAGTCAACAGGCATTTTCCTCTGTCAGACAACAAAGTCCACAGATTTGATGACACCGCGTGGCGAGCAGATCTGTATGTACATTCTTCACACTCGAGGATGTGCACGCGTTAATAAACAACGTAAAGAGTTTTTATTTCCATTCCGACAGCCGCGGATGCTCAGATTCACATGTGGTTTGTAATCGTCTCCTTTTACGCTTTCATTGCTTTAATGATGTTTGTCGTTACATCAGATCTTGAATTTAGTTCGTGAGGCAAAATGTAAGTAAGAGAACAAATCTGAAGATTTCAATGACAGTTAATGCAGAATGCCGTCAATAGGTGAGAATGTGTTACATCGCTATTGATCCGGGGGGTGATCAGAAACTCCGGCTTGTTCTTAATTCATTTGAAAAGGTAATGTGTAAAGCCAGGTCTCTTTACCCCCCCCCCCCCCACACTCCTTCAGAAGAATTGTTCCAGTGACAAGGTTCAAGTGAGATCAATGAACGTATGCCATTGATAATCCGGTCCTCGCACCACATTGATCAGTCCCACGGAGCATGCTTGGAATTACTAATCTCTAATCCATTGCTGTACACGTCAGAAAACATTCGCCGAGTGTTAAGATTAAGGATGTCGTCCTGCAAGGAACAGTCACGCGTTAATAACGAGACTTGCTGTAGATAAAAAAAAGTCTACGCATCACTGTTCAAATACCACATTTTCATCACATCATTTTTTAAAAATAATTTTAGAATATTATAGGGAATTATGAACAGTTCCACATAGCAGTTAATCAGACACTTTACGTGTGTTCGGACTCTCATTTAGCATGTTTTTTTCCCCAATGATCATTCTAAACCCATAAAAAAAAAAAAAAAGGCATTTAAACGGGGGTGTGTAGACTTTTATAGCATAGTGACCGACAAGTGCAGAGACAATGCATAGATTCCACCTGCTTGAGCCACAAGAAAAAGATGCTTTTCTTTTCACGCCAAAGCTGTGAGAAACTGTCAAAGAGTTGCTTCTGATCTATTGGAAGCTTGAGAGCAAAATCATTAGAAACACCGTCTTGTCCTTTTTTGTCTCCTTACAATTATTTGTTACCTAGAAACCAAAAGCTGTTTCCTCTTGCTGTTACTCTCGATGACCACTTGGGGTTAGCACAGTACCGCGCTGCCACGCTCCGATGGGAGCTGGGAAATGGTCTGGATGAGGTTCAGTCGTCAGAGTTGTGCCTCACAGAATTGAAATATCCGTTGACAAATGCACTCACAGTCATTTGCAATCAAGGGTCTATTTGCACTATGTGTCGTATTTCGGTATCAAGGATGGCCCGCCACTATTTCTATGGCAACCGGATTTGAGAGGTCTGTTTTGGAAATGTGACTAATATAGGCTAAGTAATCACCAAATCAGCCAAGCTGGCCTCTCTGTCATCCTATTAATGCTCCCCCTCAGCTATGCTAACGCATCTCAAGTCTAATCCAATGAAAATAGCAGCTGTGGGAGCTGGAGTGAAAATGCATCCGTGGTTGGAATGACGCCAGGCCGAAGTCTCAAAGGTGAGGATCAAATCTTACATTGTGTGCCAAAATAGATTCTTTATTTAAAAAAAAAAAAAAAAAAAATCATATACATTAACTCATTCACTGCCATTGACGGCTATAGACGTCAAAAATTCATTTGAACTATTTCTATTAGTTTAACATTTTTTCCCACTTACGTTAACAGGAGTATGAAAGCCTAGAATTTTTTTATTGTATTAGAACAGATATAACATTTGTGATTAATCGTGAGTTAACTAGTAAAGTCATGCGATTAATTACGATAAAAATTTCTAATCATAATTAATCGCATGACTTCACTCACGATTAATCACAAATGTTATATCTGTTCTAAATGTGCCAAAAAATTATTTCTAGGTTTTCATACTCTTGTTAACAAAAATGGAAAAAATGTTAAACTAATAGAAAAAGTTAAAAGGAATTTTTGACGTCTGTAGCTGTCAATGGCAGTGAATGAGTTAACTAGTGAAGTCATGCGATTAATTACAATTAAAAATTGTAATCGCCTGATGCCCCTCATTTGTAATAATCTTTTCTTTAACAAAAATAAAAAATACAAACATTTTAAAAGAAAAGATTATTAAAAATGAGGGGCATCAGGCGATTAAATTTTTTAATCGTAATTAATCTCATGACTTCAATAGTTAACCCACGATTAATCAAAAATGTTATATCTGTTATAAATGTACAATAAAAACATTTTTCTAGGTTTTCATACTCTTGTTAACAAAAGCGGAAAGAAATGTTAAACTAATTGAAATGGTTCAAATGAATTTTTGACGTCTATAGCCGTCAATGGCAGTGAATGAGTTAAAGGAACATTCGGTGATCCCTAGCGCCATCTAGTGCTCATTAGAAGCACGCAGGAGCACACACACGACGGTGGCTCTGAGAGACCAACATTTCGCAAGCCTACCACCAATTCTTACCTTGCGTGAGCAAAACGAGCAAAACGAGCATCTCGGCAGCCATGTTAGATATGAAGTGATTACTAGACATACGGTTATATAAAAAGAATATATGTTTATGCGATACAACGTCTTTTTTTTTGCATACTATTGACTTAAACAGCCGTTTTTTAAAAATGAATGAATGATTTGTTCACCACTAGATGGCGCTAGGGATCACTGAATATCCCTTTAAGCGTTCAAACCGAATAACCTACATAACTCAAGCTTAACTGATAGCAGTGCCAATTTTTTTTGTGCGTGTGTGTGTGCGTGTGTGTGCGTGTGTGTACGTGTGTGTACGCGTGTGTGTGGGGTTTGTCTTATTTTGGTCTGCATTTTTCAAGCGTTCCCCATTGGAACATATCCTAATAGCGAGACTGCTGCTGCTGCTGGAAATGGAGCATCTCGACGACGATAAAGCAACCTCAGGCAAGGGGGGGGGGCGGGGGTGGGGGGGGCGGTTTTTGCTAAGCCTACTTTCTGAAGAATCACAGCAGCGATGAATCGAGCTATATTGACCGAGGCGATAACTTTGGCTTTAAAGCGACTCAATGGTTACGATTGAAAGGCTTTGCAAACGGAAGCTGCGCGAGGACTTTTTTTTTTCTTCTTCTTCTTCTTCTTTTTGGGACTGAGTCATCCTTGAGTCATGAAAACAGTCAAGAGTTGCGCGTTGGATGGCGGTCGCGGTTTCGTTCTTCAGCTGTGAGTGAAACGTTAGAAGAAATCTGTAAAGCAAACACAGCCAGAGAAATATCCCAGTGCACAGTAGGAAAGTGTCAGTCATATTCATGGAGGAGAAGGTGGGATTTTTTTTTTTTCTTGTTAGGAAACCTGGGTCACCCCTTCTGTTTTTTTTTTTTGTGTGTGTTTTTTTTTTTTTTAAACGTCACCCATCTAATGGCGTCGCAAAGAGCCGCCATTCCTAACACGACGACACTTGACTCAACGACCACACAGAACACTTTGTTTACTACCACACAACCACATTCCAGCCTAATACCGTGAACTGGGGAAGGAAAGGGGCGTCGACACGGAGGGTGCCAAAAATGGCCAGCGGGGGGGGGGAGAAGACGGAGAAGGAAGAGAACATGAAAACTCACCCTGAACTATTCTTCTATTATGACTCATGTGCACGCAATAATACCATCGCAGACCACTACGGACATTCCTGATGTCTTCTAAGCTTCTAAGCCTAATTTCCATTTGGGGAATACGGACGAATGGAAGCACAAAGTGGCTTGACTTAAGGGGGCGGGACCAACCATGAGGGCGGAGTTCTGTTCTTAACACCGGCAGGCGATAGGACTGCAAAAAAGTTCTTCGGTTCTCATTCGTTCGTGTCAGGCATTTAAGTTTTAAGCCGAGAGTCAGACATGTTGATATGATTGTGCTTTTGTGAGAAGAGAAATTGCATTTATTCATACGGTGATCTGGTTTTTTTTTAATTATTATTATTTTTTTAAATTTTAATTTATTTATTTATTTTTATTTTATTTTTATTTATTTATTTTTTTATCTGGGTTTTAATATTAGTGGTTTGCAACACGGGTTTTAAGTTCAGGTCACTGTTTAACAATAACGAGACAGACTAAAGGATCAAATGATGCTTCTTTGTAAGCGCTTGAAGTCCACGAGGTCAGAGATGGGCCACATAGATGATGGAGGGGGCCACAATTTTTCATCGGGGCTACTGGGGCCCACGTAGGGCTGCCATTTTGAATTTAGGCAAAATACGTGTCGGCCTGTGGCGAGCGAAAATCCGCATTAAAATCGACGGCCATGGGAATTAATTAGGAAATTTTTTTTTTTTTTGCAAACCCAAAAGATCCAATCTTTTTTGTCTCCCCTCAAAAACCCTCATCTCAAATCACAAAAAAAAATAATACTGAAAGAAGAAAAAAAATCCATGAATAGGTGAATCCTACTGTTTATAATTTCCCCTTAAATTGAAATTGTTTTTTTTGGTGTGTTTTGAATGTAATTGATTTCATCCTATGTTAAGGAGGAGTTTGCAGTTAAAAATAAACAAAACAGATTTAATCATGTTTGTAAAATGATCCCTGGCCCATATTGTGCCTCTAATTAGATTTAGAAGAAACTGCCACACCGTGGAGTGAAAAACAAAAAACCCCATCAAGAGACAGAAGGTGTGACTACGGGGTGTCAATCTTGCGGGCACCCCCCCCCCCCCCCCCCCACAGTCTTGCACTGACCTGTTACCGTGAGCTTGAGGAGCTTTGCTGAAAATATGGCAGAATGTCAACCTTCAGGAAAAAAAAAGAAGGAAAAAAGCCCATCACTTGTTTTTCCCAAAAACGAACAAACACAAACGAGCAAACAAACATCTTTGAGGATTGAGAAGGGATGCGGAATGAACAACATTCCTGCCCTGGGATTTGTTCATTTAAGTGAGGCTACATGCTAATCTGTGCTAGTCGTTTTAACACTGGAAACTCCCCCTTTAACCAAGTCAAACCCCAAAAACGTATAAATACGTTTTTTTTTAAAATACTTTGTCCTTCACGTATTTATACGTTTATTATGTTTTTTATGTTAGTGCATACAGAAGGCTTTGATGCTGCTTATGACTTGAAGAGGTCTCTTAAAGCAATGGTAGTTATTACAAAAATGGCCAGCAGGTGGCAGCAGAGTATAAGAGATCAGCGAATGTGAATAATGATGAAACTTAGCTATTTTCTAATGAAAACGGAAACAGATAAGAATATACGCATTTTTTCCTGACGAAAGAAGATACGCTAATCTTTCTTTTGGTAGGTTCCATGTTTTTATAGCAATAGAACACAATATTTTGTGGGCCTTGCAAAATCAGTCAAAATCCAGTAAAACAGCCGGGAGCGAAGGTGGTTGCTTCAGTGAAAATGTCTGGGAGTGAACGAGTTAAAGGTAAAATGACTCAACTAAAAGGTTTTCTTTAAGGACTGATTTCGTTTTTGTCTTCTACAAAAATACTTTAAATATAAAATATTTAATGTGTCATATTATGGCTTAAATCGTGTGCGACGTTAACTGTGATAGACTCCAGCATCCTGTAACCGTCAACTGGATAAGCAGTACAGGAAAATGAGGGGATTATAAAACCATTCCAGCCAATTTGAATAAATGAGGCGCTCACTTGTCAAGCGGTTTTAAGTACGTGTTGAGAACAGAACAGGCCCACGTGGAGGAAAGGCGAGATTTCAAAAGGGTTCGAGCGCGTCACAGACGACGAGAGACAAGGAAACCAAAAAGCGGAGGACGAAAACAACAGAAAGAAACAACAGAGCAGCTCCAAGGTAAAGCTGCTCGTCAAACCACAGTACGACTTTCCACTGCACAATGCAGATGTTGTGGGCGGGGCTAACACGACTTCATTTACATTTGTGTCCGCGGTCTCCAGCCAGGGACCCCTCCCAAAAGGAGGACCCAGTGGGGGTGTATGGGGGGAGGTGGGGGCAAGTAGGGGGGGGGGTGCACTGGGCTAGGGGAGGCAGTGACATTTGCACACGGGCCGGCGCAGAGACAGAGAGAGCAGGTGCAGTTTTGGGGTGTCGTGTAACTATTACAGTGGATATAAAAAGTCTACACACCCCCATTCAAATGGCAGGTTTTTGTGATCGATCTCAGTAGACCAAGAGCAATCTTTTCAAAAGTTTTTGTTCCACTATTTATATGATTTATAATCTGTACTCAATTGTACAATTGAAAAAAAAATATTGGGATAATGTAGTTGCAGAAGTGTGCACACCCTCATATCAATGGTGAGGTCGCCGTGTTTAGAATTATCCAACCGTATTTAAACTCTTAAAATAGTTATAGGTCAGAACTAAGGTGGGAAAAAGTTTTGCTTTGGGCTCATTATTCACATCACAAACACCTGGCATTTCAACAGAGACGTTTTACATCCGCTGCTCGTGATTATGTTTGGTCTTAATGAATTGAGTTGTTAATGGTTGCACTAATTAAAGTCTATTTGCTGCACGGGCTTTAAACTGCTCCGGAAAAAGCAACCGCAATTACTATGGCTTAGTTTCTTCATGCATAAAATGTACATCGGATTTCCCACCAGGCAACCAATTTCCCCTTCATGACTCCACACGCGTCATTTCTGGAATGTTGTAGCTGATACTGACTGCGGTCATTTGGCCGTTTTTTCCCGAGAGAACATCTCCTGTCCACTCATTCCTTACGTGAGGACGATTGTGCATGTGTCAGCTGCGTCCTCTGTCTGCCTCTGTCGGCGCCAACCATCCGGGCCGCTCCCCCCCGGCAGCTTCTCGGAAGGTCAGATGTGCGGCAATGCAGCAGAGAGCCGGGGACGAAGGCCAAGGGGGGGACCAAAAGGTCACCGCTCGCCTGTCGATTGCAGGTCACGAGTTTGGCTTTTCGTGCTGCGGGGGGGAGGACGGAAGATGACCTCTTCCGTCCTTTTTACTCGACCCGCAAACAGGGTCCCCAGTACACTCGCTTGCATTGCTTGTATCGGTTGCCGTGGTGTTGTGTATCCGGCGGGCGTGACTTCGAACCAAACCGCGTGGACGCGGAACACCATGGCGACCTTTGGCCAGTGCGCTCGTGCCAAACTCACACAGCTAATGTCGCAAAATATCCCAATAGAGACCAAATCCAAATTTTTTTTTCCTTCCTCAACAATTTGTTTATATTTATTCATATAGTCTACATACATTTTGTCAACTAAATTATGTCAACCTTAAACATTTCTTGACAATAATATGTCATATGCAACCTCACTGGTCTAAACATGACATTCTGATTCATATTAGATTTGTGGAATATGAGTTATGAAGCAAAATCCACTGTTGCTGTTATTGTCGACTGAAGATGACATCACAGTTGCTCGGGTGTGAGGCAACGACCAATCACAGCTCACCTGTTTTCTGAATCTGCGCTGTGATTGGTTTGACATTTTACCATTCCCTGCATATCACATTCCCTCCGGACTTTCAGACCGTACAGGAATTTAGATATTTATTTCATTCTGTATTTCCAAAAAAAAAAGAAAAGGAAAAATACTTTTAAAAATAGCATTTTGATTACTTATCATTAGAATCTTAAATGACCTTTAATGTTCAAATATTTGTCATACATTTAATATTAGTAGTAGTAGTGATTTAAATATGTTGACCAATTAATTGCACAATTTTTCCATAATTAATCACAATTAATCGCACTTTTCTACTTCTGCACAGAGGTTTACTTCTCAAATCTGAAATCGTGCAATTAATGTAAAATCATCAAAAAGAAAGTACCTCACACCCGAGCAACATTGATGTCCATCTTCAGTCGACAGCAAGCGGCAAAAATGGCTGCATTTCGCTGCTTAACAATCTTTCCTTCTTTTTCTTACTAAATGATTTGAAACAGATGATTTTTTTTTATAGACCCAATCCTGTTTTTTTAGTTAGCGTCGGAAGAAGCCACGGACAATTTTTGTGCGATTCAACGGCTGTGTGCGTTTTGCGCGTGTCAAGCACGTTTTTCAGACGTGCTTATGCCTCCCCCGAGGGACCCCTGGCTGCGTTGTTTCATATCATTTTCATGTTAAACTTCCTGGTCCCGCCCGAAGAGCTCCCGGTGACGGGTTCGGATTTGCGGAACGAGTACTCCACTGTGAAGTTGTTCTTGCGTTGGCCGCGCCCCCGACTCCACACGAACAATAGCAGGAAGCAGAAGAGGACCACCCCCAGGAAGGTGATGCAGCCCATCGCCGTGGAGACCAAGATGGTGGTCAAGTCCAAGGTAAATCTGAGGAACACCCGAGTGCTATTCAGGTTTGTGTCATTGAAGAACTCGCCGCTGTACAGCGAGCGATTGAGAAAAAAGGCCGAGGCGGCATCCAGCGGTTGGCTGCGTACGGTGAGAGTCGCAAAGTAGGTGTCATTCCCGCCGGCGTTGCTGGCGATGCAGATGTACGTTCCGCTGTCAGTGAGCTGGGCGTAGCGGATCTCCAAGGTGCCGCTCGGGAGAACGGTGACGCGGCCCGAGCTCTTAGCCGTGATCCGTCGACGCTGCGGGGATATCCAGATGATAGCCGGCGCTGGTTCTCCTTCCGCACGGCAGAGGAAATTCACCGGCTGGCCCTCACGAGCGCTCACCTGGCGGAAGATGCAGGGAAGCAGCGAATTGACGAGTACTGACGCATCACGTTTTCATTTCGTACGTTTTGAATTTTTTTTGGGGAGGGGGAGAATCTATTTTCCCTTATTTGCTAAAAAAACCCCTCATATATTCGGCAAAAGCTTCGTCTATTACTAATTGTGCTTTGGCGCCATCTTGTGGCAAATAGGAACTATGTTGAAGCGAAGAGCCTCATTTAGACAGGCCATAGCTCTGTGTCATTGAAAAGCAACACTTTACCACCATTTTGTGGCATCTTGTGGATTTTAGACTCCGTAAAACCAGGTCTAATTAGTGGTATAACGCAGTTTGGGTGGATTTCGTCAGACAGATTTGGCGCTCTGCGGTGGATGTCATCGTATTTAATATGTCAACAATGTGGGATAATCCCTCCGAATCATTGTACAAATCAATCCATTGAACAAATTATTATGATTATTATCTTAAAACAAATTGAACTCTTTTACCGCCAAAAACGTTTAATGACGTTTATTAAAATCCAAATGAATGCCGCCAAAAACGTTAATTGACGTTTACTATGGTTTTTTTTCTCAATGGGCCGCGCAACGTGTTGTGCAGCGCTGCCTGGTCAATGGGCTTGTGAAATAAAAAACACCCACTAATTATGGCCAGCAGATGGCAGCATTGTATCGCGTTTCAATGTTCTGCCGGTGTATGCAATTGCGGTGAAACAGATTGATATGATGTAATAAAACGTTTTCAAGGATGACGTCCTTTGTCACATTACATATAATTCACAGAGCGTCACTAAATAAATATTTGTGGCAAAATCACTGTTGAACTGGGGTGCTGGAGCCTATCCCAGCCGAATGAAGCCGGACTACCCCGAGAAAACCCTTTCAAGCATGGACAGAGCATGCAAACTTGCCACACGATGGATTGACCTGACTGGAACCTCGATCCTCACAACTGTGCTAACCACTAGAACAGCGGTGTCAAAGTCCAGTCCTCGAGGGCCCGAGTCCTGCATGTTTTTTCGAGGTTTCCCACGTTCAACACAGCTGATTCATATTTAAGCTCATCAGCAAGCTCTGCAGGAGCCTGATGAATATCCTGATCATTGAATCAGGTGTGTTGGAGTAGAGAAACCTCGAAAACATGCAGGACTCAGGCCCTCGAGGACCGGATCTTGACACATGTGCACTAGAATATTATGTCAGTCATATGCATATATTTCAAGGGCTTAACTACACTATGGCTGTCAATTTACAGGGCGGCCGCTAATTCAATCAAACTGGTTAAACTGGGAAATTGTGCATACCGGCGTATTAAAATAATACTTGGTTACCTGCTGAAGCTTGCGGTTGCGTATTTTAGGTTTCTGGCAGGTAAAATGATCAAAGAGTGCAGAATCAGTGAAGCTACTCAGGCTGACGCCTTGCACCTCCACGGGCCCTGCACACACGGGTACCCTGCCGTCAAAGTTGAGGGTCTTGCGCCTTTGCAGGATCCACAACAGACGGCAGTCACACAAGAGAGGGTTCCCATCCACTCTGAGCGTCTCCAGACTGTTAACAGAGTGGAAGGAACCCTCTTCCAAGGTCTGGAGGTCATTTGACGAGAAGTTGAGGACCCGAAGCTGACGTAGACCTCCGAGGGCATGGGGCTCCACCGTCATCAACCCTGTGTTGACCATGATGAGCTCCTTCAACCTTAGCAAGTCTCTGAAGGCCCAAGGCTCCAGCACTGTGATGGGGTTGTAGGAAAGGTTGAGGTGGGTTAGATGCACCAGGTTTTTGAAGGAACCAGAGGGGACGGAGGTGATGTTGGTGTTGATGATGGAGAGCCAGTGGAGGTCGAGACCCTGGAAACTAAGAGGCGAGATGTACTCCAGGAACGGCCAGTGATTGATGTCCAGACCTCTCAGATTCGAGAGCTTTCGGAAGTTCTGGTCCTCCAGAGCCGTGATGCTGAGGTGATGGAGGCGGAGGGTGACCAGGCTGCGCAGGTAGGACAAGGTCTGGCCTGAGATGGATGTCAGGTTGCAGCGAGCTATGGTGAGATCTTCCAGGCCCAGTAGCCCTGAGAATGCCTGAAAATGTGGAGAACAGAGGAATGAACGGTCACCGTAAATGCAGCTTTCAGACAGCTTATAATGTCATGCTTAAAAAAATGTATGGTTATGGTTTTGAATTCAATCTTTCTTTGCCATTTTCTTTTGTCTTCAATGATCTCCTCCAGTATTCACAAAGTGCTAATTGAGGGAATTGTGATTTGTTCGTTACATGCAATCATTCAAAAACGCAATGTTGATGATTACCTTGTGGGAAATATAAACCAGGTCATTGTCGCCCACTTCCAGGTGTTTGAGGCTCTTCAGATCTTGGAAGGTGTAGTCCAATAGAATCACAATCTTGTTCTCGCTCAGGTCCAAGCTGGTCAGATTGCCAAGTTTAGCAAAAGCCCCCATGGGCACTAACTTTAGCTGGTTGCTCCTCAACTTCAACACCTTAAGATTGGGCAGACTTGCGAAGGAATTGGGCTCTAATGTGGCGATGAGGTTTTCACTGAGATCCACTTCCTCCAGCCGGGGGTACGGCGCCAGATCACCGGCTTGCACCCATCGGAGTCGGTTCCTGCTGAGATCCAGGAGCTGCGTCTCGGTGGGGATGCCTTCGGGGATGTTGGTGAGCCGCCGCCGCTGACACGACACCGACCTCAGCTGAGCCGAGCACTCGCAGCGTGGCGGACAGGCCTGGCTACTTCCTGGCAGTGTCAAAGTTAAGACGGCGACCAGAGAAGCAGCCAGGACTGCCCGCCACATCTTTGGCCGTGGCACTAAGGCACGCCCACCAGGGCCAAGTGAGCCAATCATGGCCCTGGTTGTGGGACTCCTCGCCTATTGCAGGCGGGGTCACTTGCGCCTGTGAAACAAAACAGAGGGAAGACAGGAAGAGGGAGTCAAATATGTGAAGAGTGAGTAAAGATACTCTTGAGAGGGCTGCAGTGGAGAAGAAAGATGAAGGCCGATCGCCTGCTATCTTGAAGGCTCATAAAAATTACATCCACTCCACAGTAAATTATCCATGCTGTGGCTTAAGTAAAATCATACTGAAAACCGGGGAGATTTGCGGCATATCATGACACGGCTTTAAAATACTACTGACAAGCTCCCATCGGGTACGTACATCCGTTTAAGATATTTAAGATCATTTGTCATTTCACTAATTCATCTATGGTTTTTGATGGGGAACTGGGACACCGGGAGCCAATGAGAAAAGGCTTCTTCTCGCAGCCACATTATTTATGCATGTACGCATTATTCATCTCTCCTTGCTGCACTGAGACGGTCTGTTCCGTTTTGACAAACACAATGAATTTATCATCACCACGCAAAACAAAACAAAAGACAAGAGAACCACCGCTGTCACGTTATGCCGCAAAGAAATGTGCTCTGTTTGAGCTGCGAGGAGAAGTACTTTGAGTCACTGACTCCAGTCGTCGTAAGCGATTGGTCAGGTGCGTGATGAGGCACGTGCGCGTGGGATGAGGCCATTTTGATGACCACGAATTGGAAATCATTGTATTCCTCCTTGCACAGAGATGAGATGGATCACTTGCGCTTGAACATTCCTTTGGGCAACCTGTCATCCCTCCCACATCTCTTAGACACGGACACAGTCACCAGCGGCCATGAGATCTTAAAAAAATCTGCGTCACTCCACTAAGGGAAGAAAAAGAAACGTTAAAGAGAAATTCTTCACCATCACGTCGGGTTTTGGTATAAATCAGGCTTACGGTATAAATTTGTACTCTACCGACCAATTGTGATAAACAGTACTTGAAAATTGTCCTAAACATGTCTGACTTAGGAGCTGGAAGTACTTTTTTTTTTTTTTTTAAACAAGCATTCACATGCGTCAAACAGGCTCGTATTCACTGAGTTGTAAACAAATGTACTGTGGGCTGATGGGAGGAGACTTTTTCGTATTCTCCCACTTTTGTATAAGTATTGATGCCCCACGTTGGACGAGACAGACAACCTGATAGAACACGGCTTCAGTGTCATCAGCCTTTTGTCCTCAGAAGCTTCTGATAATTATTTACCTTTGCAAAGGGACTTCTTCACCAGGATCTCACCATTCAGTTAATTGAACACGCAAAGAGTACAATACTTAATATTGTCTACTTTAACAATCGCTAGTGCGGCTAAATACTGTCCTTTCATGGTGTGCATCCACTCTAAGTCACTAATACTTAGCCTCCATGGCGGAGAATAAACTACACAAGTGTCATTGTTTGCAAAGGATGACGATGAGTAAGACGGTGAAGCCATGCTAAACGCTAAGCTAACATGAAAAATAGAGTAGCAAAACACCATAAAAATGAATGCTTAGGCAGGTGGTGTAGTATACATTTAACAGAAATCGAGTTGGACACATGTGACATTGGTATATTAAATATTATTTAATATCAACACTGCTGTGTTCTAACTTTGGTTCTTTTATTAAAAATCTATTTTGCGATTTGCTACTACCACTATCTCATTCAGAAATACTTCCATTATGTTTTAGTTTATTTAATATGTTGATATATCGTTACTGTAAAGGAATTTAATGTGATATGAATTTTAGCTCAACCCAAACAACAGTTAGAAATTGCGGTCCAGTAGGAAATGGCACCCAAGTCACAATTCCGTTTTTTGTTTTTTTTATCAACCCAAGGCATATTTTAAAACCATTCAATGAAAGGTAGTGGCAGTGCCACTCGTTGGAAATTGAATATAACAAGCGAGTATGAGAATGTTCCAGACACACTTGGGGAAAAAAAAGTCACTGATGCCAAGACGAGTTTTGATTGCAGTAATTAAAAACCATAATGTTCGAAGACACTACGGAGAAGACGGGGAAAAAAAAGTCTAGCCTCTCGCCTGCTAACTCGCATAATGCAACAGTCAGCCGAGGCTTATTATTGTCTGAGTGTGGCACAACCTTTCCCTGAGAGTCTGAAAGTGATTTCATGAGCGATCGCTTGAGTGCAAGTCACTGGAATAATATGCACCCACAATGCACCCAGAATGTAATAACGGAGGCTCGTTCGCCAGCACTGACAAACGGCGATAGTCCAAAAAGCTTGTACTGTTCACTCAATCACATCTTGTGATAGACAAAATGGACACAATCCAGCAATTTATTGATATACTTCTTGCAGGCGGGCGCAAGATTATGAAGATGATGAAATAACAAAAAACTGCAATTGTTTGCTCCACTTTCTGCTGTTTCTTCTGTTTCGTGGAACATATCCAATCAAATAAAACTTTATTTGTATTGCACTTTTCACACATACAAATTGAAATATCCAAGGTATCCATCATAAAAACAAAACCCACCCCTTTCCCCAAATTATTTACACAACCTGAAGGACTATGGTTGAGCAGGAGATAGTGGGGCACAGAGAAACCATACACAGAAAAATACCCCCTCTCTAAAAACAAAACAAAAAACTATGGAATAAAAAGAGATGAAAGCTTTGAGACAACAAAATAAAAAGCTAAAAGGGGGAAAAAGCTAAATGTGAAGCTAAAAGACAAGAATAAAAGGCGCTAAAAGACAGTAAGATAAATAAAAATAGGACTCCATTAAAAGAGTAAAACAAATACCGGTAATATAAAAGCCAAACTAAAAAAAGGCTATTCCATGCTTTTGGACCATCCATCCTAGCCATTTTCTGAACCGCTTATTCGCGGGGTGCTGGAGCCTATCCCATCCGGCTTCGGGCAGTCGGCGGGGTACACCCTGAACCGGTTGCCAGCCAATCCAGGTAATTGAGGACCGTATTGGATGAATGCAGCCTCACCATGCGTTTTGCTTCTGGCCCTTGGAATAATTAAAAGTCCGCTGCCAGAGGACCTCAGGATCTGCGAGGGTTAAGTTAGCCCAAGACCGTTAAGACATTTAAAGACTAATAAAAGCGCCTTCAAATCAATTCTGATCTGGCGTCATGTCCCCTTACTAATAATTTTCAAGGAAACACTCCTTGAAATAATAGACGTCGCTCTGACTTCGTTTCTCAATGGAGTCATGAGAAAATCTATTCTTGTGACATCCTGGGCCTCTTTGACTATCAAAAAATATATATTTTTTTAAAATCGATTTTCCTTGTTCATCTATAAAGCTACAAAATGTGTAATATAGTTACATAAAATTTGGCCTCACTTTTCCCAATCTACAGTCAGCGACTTCAAATGCTTTTTTTTCCTTGTGCATGAATGGCCCAAAAAAACACAACTTGTTCTTGTGGACAAAGCTTTAAATAAGTGAAATGCAAAGCTCTCACACGTGCGTGGAATCCCACAAGGTTTACACAAGCCCGAGGACATCACTGTTCCTCAATTTTACAAAGGGTTGCAAAAAAAAAAAAAAATCCAAAACACACATCTCTTGAAGATCGGACCCAAATCTGGCACCGTTTTCCATTTTTTTGTTGCCGCGAGACAAAACAAAAGGGCGGCTTTGCAGACTGCTGCTCAAATTGACCCACTTCTCAGCAGCGACTCCGCCTCGCGCCCGTCAGCCAGCAACAACTCAACATGACCGGAAGGACGCAACAGCAAACCTCTGCCTTCTGCTTGGAACCCGAGCAGGCCAGAGGAGCGCAGACGGCTCCTAAGCAAACACGCGTTCGTGCGCTGAATCCAAAACCAAATGGGCCGACAATACAAACGTGACCTTTTCATTTACGGCGAAGCGCCGTCCTTGCGCGACATCCAAACCGAAAAAATGAAAATTAGGGGTGTCAAAATGAGTGCGTTCATTTTGAGTTGATTTCAAGGTCCTTTAATTAACGCCACGCACGATTAATTTGCTTGGAAAGCCTGTAAAGTCGCAAAGCAGCAGACGCGTCCACGTCAAAATTCAGCAGTAATGTGGAGCCCATCGGGCTTTCTCCCCTACGGCATAACCCCGACTTTCAAATTAACAACCAATCGTTTTATTTGAATGCGTGGGAGCAGAAAGGAATTACACATCTCCACCATCTCTTCTCAGATAATATGTTTATATCATATACATCCTTGCTCCAAAAATACAAAATAAAAAACGGAAACTTTTTACATTATTTGCAAGTTAAAAGTATGATAAAGAAACAAATTCCAACACTTCGGGGTACGCGCCAACCGCCTGTTTTAGCTAAAGATATTACAATACTTGTTCATTCATTTAAAATCATAAAGATGTGTCAGGGTGGTCGTGATTGGTTGAGGGATGGTGGACCCAAATGCAGGGAAGCAAGGGAAGTATGTGGAACTTGAATGATACATAGGGAGAAAGTGGAGCAGACGTTCAGGACTGGACGGGACGGAACTGGACTGGTCGCCATGACTGGACGGGACGCGAGTAGACTGGTCGCCAGGACTGGACGCGAGTAGACTGGTCGCCATTACTGGACGGGACGCAAGTAGACTGGTCGCCATGACTGGACGGGACGCGAGTAGACTGGTCGCCATGACTGGATGGGATGCGAGTAGACTGGTCGCCATGACTGGATGGGATGCGAGTAGACTGGTCGTCATGACTGGATGGGATGCGAGTAGACTGGTCGCCATGACTGGACGGGACGCAAGTAGACTGGTCGCCATGACTGGACGGGATGCGAGTAGACTGGTCGCCATGACTGGACGGAACGCGAGTAGACTGGTCGCCATGACTGGACGAGATGCGAGTAGACTGGTCGCCATGACTGAACGCGAGTAGACTGGTCGCCATGACTGGACGGGACACGAGTAGGTCCTTTAATTAACGCCACACACGATTAATTTGCTTGGAAAGCCTGTAAAGTCGCAAAGCAGCAGACGCGTCCACGTCAAAATTCAGCAGTAATGTGGAGCCCAGCGGGCTTTCTCCCCTATGGCATAACCCCGACTTTCAAATTAACAACCAATCGTTTTATTTGAATGCGTGGGAGCAGAAAGGAATTACACATCTCCACCATCTCTTCTCAGATAATATGTTTATATCATATACATCCTTGCTCCAAAAATACAAAATAAAAAACGGAAACTTTTTACATTATTTGCAAGTTAAAAGTATGATAAAGAAACAAATTCCAACACTCCGGGGTACGCTTCCAACCGCCTGTTTTAGCTAAAGATATTACCAAGCTTTCTCCGACAACAACAAAAAAACTCTCAAAAATATATAAGTTACTTTCATATACTGATAAAACGTCTTTACCCATCTCGAAATGGGAAACAGACTTGTCTATAGCTCCGGAATCGGACTTTTGGATTCAAGTTTGTGAAAACGATTTTAAAATGACAAAACACACAAATTTACAACTTATCCAATATAAAATTATTCATAGAACAAAACACTACAGACACTTATTTTCATGCTTTATGGTTATGTACTCCGGTTACGTGTTTCTGGACTAAAGTCTTAGAAAAACTTTCCGCTGTCTTGGACTGTAGGATACCGTTCTCTCCAAACTTGTGTTTGCTCGGTGACTTAACAACAATTGACTTACCACATAAACAATTTCAATCTATACTTGTAGCCCTTACTATCGCAAAAAAATAACAATTCTTGTTAACTGGAAAAATAAACAAACTCTGAATATCGACCAATGGTCTAACCCTCCTCATAAATCACATTTTAATGGAAAAAATATCTGCCTCAAATAAAAACCAAATGTCAAAATTTAAAGAAACATGGTCTACGTATATAGAATTTTTTAACCTAAACTTGGATCTTAATTCTGCCTGTTAGCGAGAGCCACAGCAGCGTTATAACTTGCATTGATGTTTCTGTATTAGGCAATTTGTAACTCATGGTTGTGTTTCTATAGTCAGCAACCCGGCTGCTGCCAGCCACCACCAAAAAAAGAAACATAAGAAAAAAAAAAAAGAAAAAAAAATTCAGCAGTAATAAATGGAATAATAATGCATATATTTGTGGAGATTGGGGTCAAGTTGTGTTTTACAATTTTAAAAATCATTGCGGGCATATTATCCATTATCATTGTTGGTGTACTTTTGTCTTAGAATTATTGTGCTTTTGTTTTTGTTTCTGGTTTGTTTCTTCCACAAGCTGATATTGTTAGTTTTCATCACCACTGATGAGCTTTTGACGTCACGTTAGTTAACGAACACTTTTGTTTTCGTTCTGTTTGTGAACGCACCTGTTTTTCAGCGTTCGTGGCTTGCAGGAAAGTAGCTACATTAGTTTTTTATAGTTTGATATTAATGAGTTTTTCTTCCTCCCGCTCCTTTTCAGGCGAGGTTAAGTCGAGTGTCGCCTGGAGAAATGGATCAATTGTTGATTTTGATTGCTGCCTGAAATAAATGAATGAATTTCACACGCTGCTTCATGCTAACGATTAGATTTCTCTTAATAGGAAAAGAAAAATGCACTGAGCTGTCGCCAATGTCTTCAAAATGCAATGATGTCATCTAGTGGCAGAAAAATGACCTCAACGCAAATATCACACTCGTTTTTTAAAGTACAGTACATCTTTCTAATTTAAACGACATTTGATGAATTATGAAATTATTGTATGAATGACTAATAATTTCCACTTTTACGTTTACAAGAGGATGACAACTTACTGTACATTTTGTTGTACATTTAGAACAGATATCAAATTTGCGATTAATCGTGAGTTAACTATTGAAGTCATGTGATTAATTACGATAAAAATGTTTCATCGCCTGACACCCCTCGTGGAAATCTCAAAACCTCTCCAAATGCAGCTAACAATAATAGCCAGCGCACAGCGTATCGTGTAGCGTGCTATTAGCCAGTCAATGGCGTTTCACATGACATGCTAGCCTTCAACACCCGATCACAATGTTTCTGCTCTTTTGTGTCTTGTTTTGAATGTGTCACATTATCATGAATTATGAATGATACGGCTTGGTTGTACATTTTGTTTTTTGTATGTATACAATTTCTTCATCTTTAAAATTGTAAACATTTTGAAGCAAGCACGCTTGGCCTCTTATTTGGAGAATTGTACAAGCAAAATAATGCAAACACGCGCTTAAGTGTTTGATGATCTGTTAATTTTTTATTTTAATTTTTTATTTTTCTTATTATTATTATTATTTTTTTTCTATAAAGAGCTCAGTATTGTTCATTCGGAAATGTCATCATCATTGCTCTTTATTTTTTATTTTTATTTATTTATTTTTTTTAAATATATATATATATATATATATATATATATATACATACATATATATATATATATATATAAATATATATATATACATATTTTTTTTTTGTATGTGGGTGAGTATGGGGATGATCTGTTTCTAAAGCATGTGGAGGTAAAACTACAAAAAACGTAACCTCCCGTCATACACCGTATTTCCAGTGCTTTTCTCCACACACACAAAAAAAAAACCATTATAAGTGCTTATGTATACAATAGTGTTTTTTTTTTCCGTACCTGTTCAGACATTAAAGCTAAGCGACGGATGGAAGCCGTCTCGGAACGGCCGCAAGCATTACCCTCCCGAAAAAGTGGCAGTCACAGCATGAATCAGCGAGCTGACATTGTGAAAGACAAGGTCCTTGTTGCTGCTCCGCTCAAGAGCAGACAGGCGTCCTGAACTCGCACTCGCACGCGCACATGTCGTCACGCACGCTGACCCACACAAGCGCATGTATTCTCAAACGTAGGGATTAAAAGTAAATAAATAAATAAAACGTGATTTGAGAACAAAAAATTCCTATATTGTTACTTCCCACCACCGCTGACTGTTAATTAATGGACCAGACGTCAGTGAATTAGCATAAACAAATCCCAGAAAGTCATTGAGGAATTGAGGTATGAATTCATGTATTCATGTATTCATTGTGCATGAGCAGATTTCGGATGACAGCATTTTTGCTCAACTCTAAAGCAGCCTGAGTCGACGAACAAATGAGAGGAATTCAAAACGCTGGAGGAGAAAAAAATAAGACTGCTGCAACAATAAACCTTTCACATAAAAAACTCGATCACACAAAAAACTCTGACACCTACAAAAACCTTTCATATGCAAAAAAAACTCTCACCACCAACAAACCTCACTCACACTTAAAACAAAGTCTCACTCATACAAATAAACCTCACATGAAAAACAAAAAACTCTCATGATTATCAAAAACATTTCACATTCAGCAAAAATCTCACACACCAAAACACTTCAAACCAAAAAAAACCCATTAAAAACAAACTTTCACTCACACAAATAAACCTCTCACACAAAAACTTTTCACATACAAAAAGCCTCTATTACAGCCAGAAAAACTCTCGACATAAAAACTCACTCCTACCAAAAACCTACCACCCATCAAAAAACATTATGAAAACTCTCACAATAGCTGATATACAGCATCAACTAACAAATGACATAAGAAATGAAATAACATAAATAAACACAGGATACAACACACATTCTATTAATAGCCAAAATATGATTCAAGGCAAAGTAGAACACTACTAAATTAAAATAAAGAACTTTAATTTCTAACACTATCAACGTAAGGATTATGAACAGTAAAATTATATTACATAATGGTGGGCCTTTGAAATGAACTGCTGCATTTCTCATAAAGATATTTTACTCTTTAAAACACTGCATATCTTATATTCCATAATGGTGGACAGAAACGGAGATTGACATTTGCAATGATCTGCATTTGACAAAGATGCAATTTAGACTCTTTTAAAACGTTGACCTTTATCTTCTCAAACTTGCATGAAAGTATACAGAATCAAAAAAAAAAAGTTATTATATCGATTACATATTGACTGATGTTGATTACGCAATAATACGATATAATCGGCTTGAAGAAGTTTTTTTTGGGTGACTGCGAACGGTAAATGTTTTTTTTTTTGGCCATACGTGCACTTCATAGTTCATCAATCAATCAACGCTTCCTGCAGGTGCAGCGTTCAGTTTTTTGATATGTTGCCATCGTGCGAATTGCTCTGCTTGTGTGCGTATCAAAAAAAAAAAACATATTTTTGAAACGATTAAAAGGGTCAAGATTTTTTGCCTTCAGGCCTCATCGTCGGCGCGTTTTTGCCGCATCGGCGAACGGCTGCAGTCTCTCGTCGCATCTCTTTACAGGCAATGAGGCCGTTAAAGTTCCCTGCCAGGAAGACAATCAATAAAAAAGTGCTACCTGATGTTATACGGCCGACATGCGGCTATTTTGTAACAACAGCAGCTGCTCGTTAGAACACAACTTGCACGAGTCATGAATACAAATGCAAGCCAAATGAGCATTGACAGAGTTTTTTTTTTACGATTTGACGTTTGTACGGCACCGTAGCGCGTTTACAATCAAACTTCCAAGATGTGATTTAAGTCCTTTCATTTAAGAGGGCTCATAAAAATAGGTCATTTACTGTAGCATTTAGCAAATGTTATATTATTAATTAATATTATTTGTAGGCACCACAATTGTGTGTCCGGAATTGTTTAAATGGAAGCACTTTATAATTAAATTAAATTAAAAGTTTCTCAACTTTGAGCATTTTTGACTAATATCAGTATTTAAAAAAAAAATTCTGACGGACAAATATAAGGTAAATCTAAAACCATTTTAATCTCAGGGAATATTTGATTAAAGTTTCAGTTAACTTTATAAGAGATGCTGTTGATCTTCTGAACCATTTGTTTTTGTTTGACATTAAAACAAAGAAATATGAAACTAAGATTTCAGGTATTTTTGAATTTTGGGAAAAAATATTTACTGTAGAAAAAAGCTACGGTTGTTTACTTGTTTAAGTTCCCATTTAACTTTTTAAGATGTACTGATAATCTTTCTTGTCAGAAATTTAAAAGGATGTCTATTCTCTAAAACAAAAACAAAAATTCACGATTTTGAAAAGTCTGAAAAATTGTTCAATAAACACGCTTTAAGCCATTACAACAGAGTTAAGATTAGCGTTTGTATTCAAAAAAATTTGAAAAAAAAATTCCCATTAAAATGAATATCGACTCCAAATATCAATTATCGGCCTCCTTAACTACTAATAATCTGCATCAGTATCGGCCCTTAAAAAACCCGCATATCATTTACATTTGAACATGCATGGCAAAACCACCAACTGTAAATGTAAAAATAAAAAAAAATAAAAAATGTGACTGGATCTTTCAGAATTCATTTCAAATCATCTTGTCATGTTTCGGTTCTGTTGGGGTTTGGGTTTTTGTTTGTTTCGTGTGTTCTTGTTGTTTTTGTTCTTGTTTTTTGTCTTGTGTTCCTGGTTTCTTCCCTCGTCTCGTTATGTCTAACCACGTCCACCTGTGTGTGTCTTTTCTTCTTCTTCAGGCGCTCTCATTAGCATAAAGCAAAAATAAAAGCGATACTTCTATTTCGACACGTCTAAAAAAAACACCTCATGAGAGCGTCAAAACTTTTTTGCGGTATTTGAGAGTTTTTCCGAAAATCGCGTGTTTCCATTACCAGCTTGCTAATGCGCAACTTGCCAGAGTGGAAAGATTTGAAAACGCGGCGCGTACGCGTCCGTCTGGACGCCACATGCAGGAGACTCCTCCATTGATGACGTAACGGTCGCAGCTCGATGGCGACGCGTCGTCGCACTTTGATGACGTACGCGCCAATTCTCGCGTGACAGTCTGTCAACAACAATGGCGGATAGCCGTGTCGCAACCTCCTTAGCTTGCTTATGCTTTTGCAGCAAAATATTTAGCTTCTTTATTCCCACGTTGTACTTGAACCACCCGCCATTGTCACGTCTCCTGTGTTCGTCTTTTTCATGTTGTTTCGATACATGCAAAGCCATGTTTGTTCTGCAGATTGCGATAAAATTCGTCCTCTTGGCTGATTCTTCTTCTACGCGTTCCGTTAACTCCCTGTGGCTGCGCTACAGCGCCACGCCAGTCTTGGCATACACATTACAGCTGTTAAACGTCCTCCGCGTCTTCTTTTGGACACACGCACGTCTTGAAATGCTTCTGTGCGGACGAGATTTGTTTGAGGAACGAAGCCGGCTTTGCTTCCGTCTGGTTGAGGCCTTAGTCTGTTGTGTTTGTCCAGTTGGTGTGGGTGCATTGCCTCTGTTATGTGTGGAACTTTGTGCGTCAAGTCTTCGTCACCGCCAAGTCATCATCGCCTTAGCTAACCAAGTCGTCCTCGTCACAGCCAAGAAGCCTCAGCCAAGTCAAGTCACTCCACAGTAAGTAAGTCAAGTCAAGCCAAATCAGGTCCTGTCATGCTTGTTCCAGTCATGGTGACCAGTCTACTCACGTCCCATTTAGTCATGGCAACCAGTCTACTCATGTCCTGTCCAATCATTGCGACCAGTCTACTCGCGTCCCGTCCAGTCATGGCGACCAGTTTACTCGCGCCCCGTCCAGTCATGGCGACTAGTCTATTCGCGTCCCGTCCAGTCATGGTGACCAGTCTACTCACGTCCCATTTAGTCATGGCAACCAGTCTACTCATGTCCTGTCCAATCATTGCGACCAGTCTACTCGCGTCCCGTCCAGTCATGGCGACCAGTTTACTCGCGCCCCGTCCAGTCATGGCGACTAGTCTATTCGCGTCCCGTCCAGTCATGGCGACCAGTCTACTTGCGCCCCGCCCAGTCATGGCGACCAGTCTACTCGCGTCATGGCGACCAGTCGACTTGTGTCCCGCCCATTCATGGCGACCAGTCTACTCGCGTCCCGTCCAGTCATGTCGACCAGTCTACTCACGCCCGTCCAGTCATGGCGACCAGTCTATTGGCGTCCCGTCAGTCATGGCGACCAGTCTACTGGCGTCCCGTCCAGTCATGGCGACCAGTCTACTCGCGTCCCGTCCAGTCATGGCGACCAGTCTACTCACGTCCCGTCCAGTCATGGCGACCAGTCTACTTGCGTCCCGTCCAGTCATGGTGACCAGTCTATTCGCGTCCCGTCCAGTCATGGCGACCAGTCGACTCGCGCCCTGTCCAGTCATGGCGACCAGTCTACTCGCGTCCCGTCCAGTCATGGCGACCAGTCTACTCGCGTCCAGTCACGGCGACCAGTCTACTTGTGTCCCGTCCAGTCATGGCGACCAGTCTACTCGCGCCCAGTCATGGCGATCAGTCTACTTGCGTCCCGTCCAATCATGGCGACCAGTCTACTCGCGTCCCGTCCAGTCATGGCGACCAGTCCAGTTCCGTCCCGTCCAGTCCTGAACGTCTGCTCAACTTTCTCCCTATGTATCATTCAAGTTCCACATACTTCCCTTGCTTCCCTGCATTTGGGTCCACCATCCCTCAACCAATCACGACCACCCTGACACATCTTTATGATTTAAAATGAATGAAAATGCCATTAGTCCGAAAATAGACATTTAAAGAGTGAAACGTTCAATTAATGCCCATTGACCTTTGCTCCTTTTGGTGTGCGTACCTCGGCTATAACATCATGGTTTAGTCAGCCTGCATTATTTGTACGTATAAAATCATATTTCTATTCAATTTGTTTTGAATCGCTGCACACACAATATGCAAGCAAAGCACAAGCAAGCAAACACGTTTTCCATGCGAGGGAGCATTTGCAAGATCCTCATCTGATACGTTTCACTTGGCGCGCAACGTGCGAGACCAGCAACGCGCTCCGTCCTCTGGCGAAGCATCATCAGCCGTCTTCTTGATGGCTGCGTGCGCGCGCACGGAGGTTGACGTCTCATGAACAAGACAGCTTGTGACTCATGCGAAAAATCTTCCAGCATTTCCCCCCCCCCACCCGACCATCGCCACCCCCAACCTGGCGATGGCTCAAATCCGTTGCTTATCTGAGCTGAAATGCGTCCGCAGCTAATCAACCGCGAGACGCGCGGCGTCGCTCGTCTCGCGGCTAACGCTTACGCAGGAAAAGGGACGAGCGCGATGAACAGATCCTAACCAGGCGGAGACGAAAACCCCACAAGAATAAACAAATCTGATGAATAACACCACAAATAGACAACAAAATAAATATGCAGTTTCATTCCATGACCACTAACTGAAATTTTTTGGGAATGTGTTTTAAAAAAAGAAGCATATTGTACTTGATCAAAATGTACCATAATGACATAAATAAAATGTGAAGCATTAAACAGGTGACATTTATTTGCTTCAGTTCAATGGATGTTGTGCTGCTCCTTCTGATGTGTGCTTTGGCCACCTGGGGGCAGTATACATAGAGCCACCTCTGCAGTAAGATGCAGTAATGTTCCATTAGGAATCTGTGGCACACGTGTAAGTTGAATCCAGTACACTGTGGAGTCACACATTGTCACATGCTGGGCAAAGTCACCACCCTATGTGGGCGTGGCTAAAATTGTATAGGAACAAGCAACCATTTTTAATGCATTACACCTTCCATCAGACAGAAAAAGAGTGACTCGGATGTTTTTGGTACGGAATTGGCATTCACTTGGAAAAAAATGAAAAAAATTAACTCCGGTTTTTCTGCCAATTTTTTGGGGGGAACTTTGTTTTTGGTGTATTTTTTTTCTTCTTCTGTTTTTCTGAATATTTTTTTCTGTTTTACTGTACATGTTTTTCTGTCATAAAAAAATATTCACAAAAACTGAAAATTACAACAAAAAAATACACACAAAAAACAAAGCTCTCCAAAAAATAAATATATAATAATTGTCAGAAACACTGGAGTTTTTTTTCAAGTGAATGCAATACCCTTCTTAAATAAATTAATAAAACATTTTAATTATATGCCATGAGTATTTGTATATTGTCTATATTGCGCAACAGTTTGTGTTCAAATATCCGTTGCTAAAAGTGTTATAAGCGTAACCAATTTTGACGCCAATGCTATTTGTTAGCCTGTCCTGCTGTCAGTCCCGCCCATTCATGGCGACCAGTCTACTCGCGTCCCGTCCAGTCCAGTCATGTTGACCAGTCTACTCGCGCCCGTCCAGTCATGGCGACCAGTCTATTGGCGTCCCGTCCAGTCATGGCGACCAGTCTACTTGCGCCCCGTCGAGTCATGGCGACCAGTCTACTTGCGCCCCGTCGAGTCATGGCGACCAGTCTACTCGCGCCTGTCCAGTCATGGCGACCAGTCTACTCGCGTCCCGCCGAGTCATGGCGACCAGTCTACTTGCGTCCAGTCATGGCGACCAGTCTACTTGCGTCCCGTCCAGTCATGGCGACCAGTCTATTCACGCCCCGTCCAGTCATGGCGACCAGTCTACTCGCGCCCCGTCCAGTCATGGCGACCAGTCTACTTGCGCCCCGTCCAGTCATGGCGACCAGTCTACTCGCGCCCAGTCATGGCGACCAGCCTACTTGCATCCCGTCTAGTCATGGCGACCAGTCTACTCGCGCCAATCCAGTCATGGCGACCAGTCTACTCGCGTCCCGGCCAGTCATGGCGACCAGTCTACTCACGCCCGTCCAGTCATGGCGACCAGTCTACTCGCGTCCCGTCCAGTCATGGCAACCAGTCCATTTTAATTATATGGCAGTGAGTATTTGTATATTGTCTATATTGCGCAACAGTTTGTGTTCAAATATCCGTTGCTAAAAGTGTTATAAGCGTAACCAATTTTGACGCCAATGCTATTTGTTAGCCTGTCCTGCTGTTTGACATTGTTATTTAAGGCAAAGCTAAGCTATATGGTTAATTTGAATTACACAATGTGTCAATTCTTTTTTTGTTTCATATTTATGAGTAATAAACAGCTCAAAAGCTCTACTTGGAAAAAAATGACTAGAGTTAATTTGAAATGGATTATTATGCAGAAACGTGACTTTCTCATTATGTTTAATTATATATATGCGGTTGAATGTTTTTTTTTTTTTTTTACAATGTCATTCCTCTTTTGCGAGTGTTGACTCACAGAAAAACACATCTTGGATGTCTTAGCTTGCTTTATTGTGCGCCCACACAGCACTGGCTTTGCTGGTTTGTTTACTGGCTTGTGTGTGTTTGTGTGTGTGTGTGTGTGGAGGCGAGTGATTATGTGAGTTTGTTTGTGCGTGCTCCCCCGTGGAAATGGAACCACCTACTTGTCAAAACGAAGAACATCATCTTTTCTTTGTACGTCATCGTCATGTTATCGGGAATAATTGCTGATTGGAGAAAAGAAAGAAGAAGAAAAAGACATTCTGTTTTAAAAACAACAGCTTTTTCAAACATTCGCATCCAAAATGTCGGTCTTCATGTTCCCTTTTTTTTTGACATCTGAGAAGAGTCAGTCGGACGCAGCGGGAACGTCTGGATTAAAAGCGAAAAACAAAACACTGCAGGACCCGGGTGCATTATTGAAAGTGTTGTTTGTTCTCTTCAAAAGTAGAGCAGCCAATTTGAACTTCCCATCTGTTGCTCTGCACCGACAATTCGGCTCTAACGATCCCATAACACGCAATCAACTGACGGAGACGGGAAATAACGCGCTTGCGCCGAAAAAGCGGCTTTGCTTTTTATGAGAAGACAACAACGAAACCTTTGATGAGGCAAACGAGCGGCGAATGCAACGCAGAGGAAAAGGCAACACATAATCGTAACCTTTTCGCTGGAGAGACAGCAAAATGCGCAGACTGCATGTGCGAAATGTGCCAGCAGTTACCTTGTACTTTTGACTATTCGTTAAAATGATGCATTTGGATTAAGGGTTGGATTTGATGGATTTATTTTTATGGACTATTCTGTACGTGTACGCCAGAGATGTGCAAGATGTCCTTGATTAAGTTTTGAAAATAAAAAAAAAGTTGACTGTCGCTTAACAGTTTGAAATTGTAATAACAGAGTTCACCACTAGATGGCAGACATTGCTTACCAGCGCCTCAAAAATGCCAAACCTGTAAATCTAACACCAGAGAAGAAGAGAGTGTCGGTCCAGTCAAATGAAAATGGTCTCTTTCAGGTAAAAGAGGAAATTACCAAATTCAAACGCATATCAATCTGTCAAGGTTGCTTAGAGACGCTATCAATATCATAAATCATAAGATATTGCAACTCATGTCACTACTACAACACTGATCTCAAAAGTATACAAACAGCAATTTTTTCACAAGAACTGTTGACAATTTGTTTGAAGTGCATTTGTTTTGGTGCGTTTTCCATAAACACAAATAAATACATAAAAAACAAAAAACAAAGCTCAACTGCACAAGCAGCTCAGGTACCTCTCACACTTACCAAAATACTGCACCTGTAACTTTCACATACAACAACAAAAAAAAAACTCAAACTCTCACACAACCCAAAAATCCTCTTGCATATACCAAAATACTCCCATTCACCAAGAAACCTCTCACTCATGAAAAAACATTCTTCTTAAAAAAATACTTGAAATCACACAAATACTCACATTTACCAGAAAACCTCTCACACACCAAAAAGCTGTCACATGTACCTAAAAACCTCTCACTCACATAAACTGTCATGGAGGAAGGATAACCAATGGACTCAACCCCAAAAATTGGGAAGATGACATTTTCTCATGGTTGAAATGTGGATTTGTTGTGATTGTTTCCAAATAAAAATCTAATTACAAAAAAACTCTCATTCCACCAAAAGCCTCTCACATACACCCACACTCACATTACCAAGAAACCTCTCACACCCATTAAATCCTCTCATACTCACCCAAGAGCCTCTCAAATTCACCAAGATCTTGCACTAAACAAAACCCATATCACATGAAAACCTTTCACACTTAAAGAACATTTCACATCCACAATATTGAACAACTCTCACATACACCAGGAAACCACTAACTCACACTATAAAAACTCTCACACACTCACTCATTAGAAAACCTATGACACACACACACGCACCAAAAAGCTGTCACATGCACCCCAAAACCTCTACTCACATAAAAAACTCTCACACTTACTCATAAACATCTCATACACACAAAAACTCTCATTGAGCCTGAAAAATTCACAAAAAACAAGAAACCTCGGACTCACATGAAAAACTCTCATTTCCAAACAAGAGCCTCTCAAATTCACCCAAATATCTCTCACTGACACAAAACCCCTCTCACTTAAAACCTCTCACACTCAAAAAACCTTTCACATACACAAAAATGAACAACTCTCACATGCACCAGGAAACCACTAGAAACCACTCACACACAAAAATCCTCACTCATCAGAAAACCTCTGACACACACCAAAATTATCTCACATTTACCAGAAAACCTCTCATGCTCACCAAAAAGCTGTAATATGTACCCGAAAACCAATCCTCACATTATAAACCTCTCACACTCGCATAAAATCTCTTATACTCAACCAAGAGCCTCTCAAATTCACCCAGATATCTCTCACTAAAACAAAACCTCTCTCACATAAAACCTTTCACACTCAAAGAAATGTTCACATTCACAAAAAATAACAGCTCTCACCACTAGAAACCACTAACTCACACAATAAAAACTCTCACACAAAAATCCTCACTCATCAGAAAAACTCTGACACACCAAAAATCTCTCACGTTTTCCAGAAAACCTCTCATACTCGCATACAAACTCTCACATTCAGTCACACTAAAAAACTCTTGCTCATAGCATGAATTATTTGAAAAAAGTTTTTTTTCAAACAATATTGGCGCATTCACTTACTGGTAACAGTCCGTATTCTGCTATGTAAAATAAATAAATAAATATACCAGCTTGTGCCACACGGTTGAGTGTGATGACGCAACATAAAGACCAACCGGGAGTTGCGTATTCTGCTCAGGGAACCATCCAACAGGACTAATGGGGAGACCAGCATTTGAACCTGAACCCTTTCAGGAAGGACATTCTACCTCCCAAACCGACGGCGAACTCATTTGCATATCAATGAATGCAGTTTACGAGACAGGAAGCCACTATGAAGTCGTCTGGCCAGATGTTAGACCTTTTGCTTTTCCATCGACCGCAAATCCGCACGCACTATTTCGACCACGTGACATCACACTTTCCCACCCGGGTGCTAATTAGGTCACGTGACCTGAAGGTTCATGGGTCATACGGCAGACATTTGTGGCATGCCAGCAGCTAAAAAGGGGAGCGGATTAGCTTACAAAAGTCGCCCACGCATTATCACTAAATTTAGGTGCGTTTCAATGCCGCGCATACATTTCCTTATGTCGCAGACGCCTCGCAAGAGCTCCCAAATGGAAGCCTGGAAGAGTCAAAAGTCAATCACAGAAAACCCAAAACAATTATCCGGATATGTGACAATGAGTATAAAAAAAAAGTTATCCACCACACAAATCTTTTTTGGACTTCCATCGTACTGTGATATAACTTCCAATATGTGTATGCACTGGGGGGGGGGGGGGGGGGGGGATTCTAAATCAGAAGTACGAATCAGAATGTATTTTAAATGTTCCAAAATCAATTTTTTTTAAACTATTGTATACTGTCTAGCCCTTGTTTGTGTGTGCCTTTATTGTTCGTGTTGTACCCGATTTGGCCACTTAGGGGCAGTGTGGTTCCGCGCGATCTGATACACTGTTAAGTTGTAGCCACATTAGAGAGTAGAAGGAAACAATCATGTCAATAAAAGTTGTTTTTTTTTTTGCAGTGTGGGAAGAGCTTATGACGGTGAGTAAGGTTAAGATGCTCTGTAAACATTCCTGAAGCGTTTTGTATGAATAGCCGTTCTTTTGGAGTGATAAAAGTGCCGCGAGTAGCGCGCTAACTAGCGTTAGCGAGTCAGACTGGAGTAGATCGTGGACGATTCTTTGCACATCTATAAATTGAAGCAGAAATCATTTTGAATCAAAAATCATTCTGAATCAAATCGCAGACCCAAAAATCGGAATGGAATCGAATCATGAGACCGTCAAAGATGTTTTAAGAAATGATCACGGGCCTCGTTCCATACATCACAAACTGGGCTCCGTGCCAACCGGTTTCAAATTCTTTCGTGCCATTCGAACACAAACACGCACAACTCACGTCAAATTCTGCCCGCGCTCGCACACAAATTGACGAACGGGACAGACTCGATGTGGAAAAGGATTTGAGCGCAGCGCCGTAACCGTTTATCTTGGGGTGACGCCAAGTTAAATATTTATTGTGCTATTGACGGGAATAAAAAGGTAATGAAAAGAAGGCAGATGAACTTTATTTATGAGTCCGCTACTTAATCAAAAGTGACCCATCAAGAGAAGGCATTTCCAAAAACGCTAACTCAAGCCGACAGCAATCATTTTTGAGCGACATACAATATGACATGCATTGAATTAGTCTCACCCTTGGGATATCATTGGCCTTATTACTGGTGTGGACGGAGATGGCTCGTTAATTATGGAGCTCGTGTGTCACAAAATCGTGGTCGCTGCAAGAAAAATAATAATGACAGGTTCCCTTAAATAACTCGAGGGGGAGCTTGGTAGACAATATATATATATATATATATATATATAAATAAATATATATATATATAAAATTTTTTTTATATATATATATATATATATATATATAAATATATATATATATATAAATATATATATATATATAAAAAAAAAAATATATATATATATATATATATATATATATATAAATATATATACATATATATATAAATATATATATATATATATATATATATATATATATATATATATATATATATATATATATATATATATATATATATATATATATATATATATATATATATAAAAGACCCATCAGGTACCCTACATGTGGTTTAATGCCACTACCAGTTGAAAGTCCGCTAAATGCTAAATGCTAACAAACAATGGCAACGCCACGGACATGCTCATGAATAGCATCAGTTGTGCGGTGTCAAAACATAAACAGATATTTGAACATAAACTATCCATCATGACAGACAGACAATATATACAAATATTGACAAGTATTCTATTCTTTGTCATTTGCAGAAAATGGTTAACATTCCTGCAGCCAACTGGGCCAATTGTGAAACTTCCTCGTGTGTCTGTGTCTATAATATACTGCCCCCAGGTGGCCAGAAGGTGCAGCACAATGTCTAATTAACTGAAACAAAAAATGTGGCAAAAATAGTTTCATTCTTTACATTCGATATACTTATGTCATAGCTGTATTATTTAATGCTATTATTCTTATTAAATACATTTATGATTTTTTGTGTGGGGGCGGGGGGGGGGGGGGTCGAAATCTCATTAACAAGATTTCCATTCATTTTAATGAAAGATGATTTAAGATACAAATCAGGTAATGAATTAGACGTTAATGGCACCAAACAACAGATTAGAACTCAACTAAAGAACAAATATGCGGTTGACTCGGGACGAGTGCGGTTTTACTTTTCTCAGGCCTGACCCTCATCCGAAGCCAAAAGTTGCGACTAATCATGAATCGAAACAAGTCCAAAATGTCAAATAAGATTGCAGTGATACAAAAATATCCAAATCCACACTCCTGCAAGTTCTTGTTTCATTTTTTTACCTTGATGACGTCCATTGAGTGAATAACAATAATAATAATAATAATAATAATAATAAAAACGAGATGTCCTTGGCCTCGTTTTTAAAGTCAGTTGTGGAGCAGGACGATAAATGAGGTTGTATTCAGCTGCAAAAAAAGACAAAAAAAAAAAAAAGGGAGCGGCCCGCTGCCATCTTGGTTGTGATTACACAGGTTATATGAACGGAGGTCATTTTGGTGTCCGAAGGCTAATGAGGGTCCCGATAACGAAACGGGGCGCTTTGGCAAGTGAAATCGCGTTCAGATTGAGATGATAGCCGAAGTGCAAACGAGCGAGCGTGCGTTTGTGCGCATCCCCCTCAGAGTCCGAACAAAAAGAAATGAATTCGATATTCTTGCTCATGCGATGTGTGAAGGCAAGACATCCGCGGCGGCGTCCCCCCCCCTCGATACGCCGCCGCGAATAAAGCGTGTGTATTTTGTTTCACAGGAAGGCGTTATGCAAACATCTGCCTGCCAGCTGCTGCGAAAGAAACGGACGGCGCGATGGCTGCAGCGGGTGCGAAGGAGCCGCTAATGACGGACGAAGGTCAGAGCTATTTCACAGTTTGACAATTTAATGATGCAAATTAAGACCGCCCCTCGTTCCCGCTGCCGCGGGAGGCACCTCGAAATCTGCCCGTTGCTCGATAACGCTGAAGCGCGGAGCGAGATTCCAACTTGTGGGGGGGGGGGGGGGGGGGATGAAGATAAAGAAAGGAGGGACATGCGCGCATTTGTGATTTGCTTTTTTGACTCGTATGTGCTAGAAATGATGTCGTCGTCATCCGAATGATTTTGAAAAAAATGATCTAATTGGGATTAGTAATTAATTGTTGTTTTGTAATTAATTGGGATTAGGATTTTCCCCCTCAATATAGTACAACGGCGTATTAGGGCCACGTATAAATTGATGGTTTTTTTTTAGAGGAATGGGGCAATATTCAGAGGAAAAAAATCACAAATTTGCCATTTTATAAAGTTTCGAGTTTATAAAGAGGGAAATTTGAAACTTTATAAAGTGGCAGATTTGCAAGAAAAAAAAACTCGAGAAATATACTCGGTCAGATTAGCAGAGATGAACCGTTTGATGTTAAGCCTTCGCTCTTTGAAGCGTCGGCTTCAGCCAGCGACAAAGACGCCTCGCTTTGTGGAAGCCCCCCCCCCCCCTGACGATCAAGCATTGAAGTTCATGTGTTAAAGGTTAGATTTACTTGAACATTTATGTTTCCAGAATTATTATTTCCATATTCATCCTTTTTTTTTTTTTTTTGTACAAGTAGCTAAGTTGATGTGTCGAATCTGCTGCTCCCCGTCATTCACTTGCATTGACCGAAAGTAGAGTATGCTAGCTTCTGATTGGTTTGTGTTAGTCAGCTGATCAGGAAGTGTTGTTGCTCCATTTATTTCCATATTCATCTTTTTTTTTTTTTTTTTGTACAAGTAACTAAGTTGAATCTGCTGCTCTCCGTCATTCACTTGCATTGACCGAAAGTAAAGTATGCTAGCTTCTGATTGGTTCGTGTTAGTCAGCTGATCAGGAAGTGTTGTCACTCCAGCTGCCGCGTATGACGAGTAAAGTTGAAATTACGAATGAATCCGTCTCCATCCTGCCTTTGCGTTTTTATAAACAGTGTCACATTAACCACCAAAGAATCCTCACGTTAGACTGTAGCTACGCTACGTGTTTCACCCTCCCCAAAAAATCATATATATATATATATATATATGTGGCCCTAATACGCCGCCGTAATATAACGATCGCGATTTAATATGTGATCGTTTTTTTAACAGTCACATATACTTAAAAAAATTAATAAAAATAAATAAATAAATACAAAAAAAATATATACACAAAAAAAGATATTAAATAATACATTTATGGTTTTATGAATCATTTTCAGGCTCAGAAAAGAAAATCGATTTGATATTGATTACTCCATTTTTATACACATACAGTGATCCCTCATTTTTTGCTGGTGACAGGTCCGAGCCCCGCCACAATAGGTGAATTTATTTTTTATTTTATTTTATTTTTTATTTTTGTGTGTGTGTGTGTGTGTTACACCTCTTTTAAGCCATTATGAACGACCCCCCCCCCCTCTCTCTCTCATGGCTCCCACCCTTTCTAAACACTTTTTACACTTCATACATTTCACTTGTGAAACACAAAATGCAGAATAAATAGCGAGCTGCTGATTACAGACTGCATTCATGAATTAATGTGAGCAGATGCGCTTTCCGCGCCCCGGCAGCGCACGAGGAGGACAACGACAAAACGTCGGCTTAATAACTACCTTCATTTTTTTTTTTCCTTTTTCATCTTGTAATAGCTTAACCAGAAACCGGGTCACAAATGGCGACAAATGAAAATCCGCAATTGAGTGAATTTCAATAACCAAATTGCGAAGAAGCGACGGAACACTGCATGTACACGTATTAAATACATATATAAACAGACACGCATATACATAAATACACACGTACGCATAAAGTCATTCGACATATACTGTATGTTTATCAAATAAAGCCTACCAAGCGAGCGACCAAAATGAAGCAGGGCTTTTTTTTTCTTCCCAAATTTCAGCTTTTGCCACCCGAAAAATGACATTCTATTACATTTGCAACGTCTTTTTGAATTGGATGAATTGTTCTGCCTTCGCCCTTCGACGAGTAAACCGTAGAGAAAAAAGAAACGAGCAGGAGGGAGACGTGAGGGGGGGGGGGACGGGGGGGGGGATGCGGCGCGAAAGCTTTCACGGTCTTTGAAGAGCAACATGGTGCCGGATTCACAAAGGAAGAATTTGCGACGACTGCGCTCGTGCGACTTTGACCCAAATGCAACGAAGAAGAAGGAAGGCGGCCATCTTCTCATCTATCCGCGTAGATGAGAAAGGGAATTCGGTGTTGAACGTTGGAATCGCGCAGGTAGCGGCGCAGGGCATGAGATACGCACACACGTGGCGTGGATGTCATGCGAAGGGCAATTGCACTCCTTCACGGATAAATCGTGACCCCGTTAGGGCGGCTTCTGATTGGCTGCTCCATTCTCTGATTCAACGCGCGCAACCAATTGGAGCCGTCGCTAACTGCTTGGGTTGTGGACGTGAAGGATGAAAAAAAAAGAAAAAAAGAAAAAAAAAAAAAAGGGAAGACAGACAACCAGAGGTAAGGGTAAAAAAAAATAGAGGAAAATGGAAGGATGATGATGATGATGTGGGGGGGGTGACAAGGAGCGATGTGGAAGGGGGCGGGATCCTTTTGTACCGAGGAAACAAAAGGCCTCAGCTTTTGTATTATCACCGCTGGGAGATTGCGCTTGGACAACTCTGACAGACTTTAATACTGCCGGGCGCTATGCTGGCCATTTGCAGTATGTCCGCCTTCAGTTGTGAACCTCCTAATCGCGTGTGTCTCTTTCTGTGCAAAATTGCTCCCTGTTGTCGAAGGCGTACGCGGCAGATGGAACACAATGTGGGGCTGCAATGGCTTTTCCATTCATTTCAATGGGAAAATGATTTGAGCCGGAAACGTTTTCAGTTATAAGTCACGGAACGTGTCACATGTGTTCATCGTAGGACTACTGCATAGGAGGGAAAAAAATATCTGCTGCTGAGAATCCATTAAAAACATTAATTATATAATATATCATTTATTATTATTATTATTATAAAATGGCACTTTCAAAAAAGCTGTTGAAAATCTGCGCATTGTGCAAAACAAATGATAAAAATGAATGGGTATTTTATACTAACATTTAAGGCTGGGTATCGATTTAAATTTCCTCAATCGATTCGATTTCGATTCACAAGAGTTCAGTTTCGATTCGATTTGGATTTTTCCCCGATTCGATTCGCTTCACTTCAATTCAACCCGATATTGATTGCTTGCAGAACAACAATTCTTTAATATCAAGGACATGATAAAAATTCCACAAACATTAAATTCCAAATTGAATTTTGCGGCGGCAGTAACTAGATAAATGTTTTTATTCATTGGATTTTTTTTTTTTTAACAAGCTAGAAGTGGTAAAACGGTACCACACAGTTGGATCCAACTCCCACCCCTGCGACGAACCCCCCCAATTGGATGTGCTCTGAAACTGTTAGCACTCCTAAATTTTAAACTCATTCACTGCCATTGACAGCAAAAGATGTCAAAAATTAATTTAAACTATTTTTATTAGTTTAATTTTTTTTCCATTTTTGTTAACAAGTGTATGAAAACCTAGATATTTTTTTGTGTACATTTAGAACAGATATAACATTTGTGATTAATCGTGAGTTAACTAGTGAAGTCATGTGATTAATTATGATTACAAATTTTAATTGCCTGATGCCCCTAATTTTTAACAACCTTTTCTTAAAAAAAACATTTTAAATTTGGAATAATGTTGTTGTTTTTTAAGAAAAAAATATTAATAATTAGGGGCGATTTTTAAACCTAATTAATCGCATGACTTCACTAGTTAACTCACGATTAATCACAAATGTTCTAATACAAAACTTTTTTTTCTATGTTTTCAAACTTTTGTTAACAAAAGTGGGATTTTTTTAAAACTAGAAATAGTTCAAATGAATTTTTGACGTCTACAGCCGTCAATGGCAGTGAACATGATTTAAATCAAAATGAAAAAAAAAAATCATGGCAAAAATGGCCTTGAACAAGCTTGAGGGTTAACGTTTGTGTCAACATTCAGCGCAAATTTACCGACAAGGCATCCTGGCATGTCCTGAAGTCAATGCAACAATCGCCAGTTGATCACAACTCGGCTAACAAGCTAACAAAGCACTCGCTAGCAACATGGTTTTAGCAGCCATAGAATAAAACGATCGGTGCACGTGTGTGTGTGTGTGTGTGTGTGTGTGTGTGTGTGTGTGTGTGTGTGTGTGTGTGTGTGTGTGTGTGAAATATGATCCTTCATAGGACATCTGGAGGAGATCAACCTTCCCGGATCCTCTTCTCACTAAAGATCCCAGAGGAGGACATACAAGCCCAACGCACAAACACGCGCACACACAAACCGAGACGAGAGAGCGCGACACGAGTGCGAATGCTTTGTAAACACGGCAGAGCAGGACTGCGAAGAGAAACAGATCAGTGACGAGGACGAGAAGGCAGCGAGCGCATCTCCAGGGGAGGACGTTTCTGGAAAGGTCAGGAAAGCAAATAAGAGATGCTTGGAGGAGCCAAAAGGTAAAAAAAAAAAAAAAAAAAAAATGGGAGAAGAAAAATAAAATGGGCAAGATGGAGAGATGAAAAGGAGGAGAGAGGGTGGCGAGAACTCGGGGTGATAAACGCTTGGTGCCGCATTTGTGACTGACAGCAGCCCGGCCGCGTTTATCGCCAGCATCAAGCGGAACGGCGCGCTGGCAGGAGCCGTTAGCCAATCCGCGGCCACGGCGTCAAGCTAGCCGCCGTGACATTTGTTACACGTTTCCCGGGGCTCGGGTTTGCAGCTTTGGACCTGTTCTCCTGCTCTACTGCGTGCACACAAAGCGGCCGTGGCGTTAGGTACACGCGCGCGGGATTACAACGTGTCAAATGAACTCAACTCAACTTGATTTATGAAGAACTTTAAAAACAAGCGTTGCTGTATGAAAAAGTGCCGTACAACAGAAATCCGTTTTCTTAAGCGCTCGTCCTCACAACTCCTCAACTCAGTCATGCTTTAATTGAAATTGTATTCAAATACATGTCATTAATTCATAAATTGAATTCAAACTGAGAAACGTCGGAATTGTTTTCGATGCAACTTTTGTGTTGGAACTCAACGTGTGCGTTGGTGCAAGTCATCGAGTGACTGATGCATTTATATTTTTATATTTTGCTGGATAACTTTATACTATATCGTGGATGGCTTTAATATTATGGGGGTCACAATTTTTCCTCAGTGCTACAAGACGGGGGGGGGGGGGGGGGCTGGGGTGCTGTGCATGTGGATATGTGCAAAATACATGCTTGAAATATATTTCATTTTTCATGACATGTTGTATAAGAGATCTTAACACACCAACAAAAGGTTTGAAGCAAACAAAATAACCGGTGCGAAGGGCACTCTTGAATAAAAATTCACATTCAAGGATGGCACAAAACTGCTGAATACCAAACAGACATTAAGTGCAAGATTTTATTTTTTATTTTTTATTTTTTTACAAAAGCCAAATAATTTGTCTTTAATACCATTCCCAATCTGCAAAAAAATACAATAAAAAATTGTATTTTTTTTTTAATTTTTAACTCATTCACTGCCATTGACAGCAAAAGACGTCAAAAAAATCATTTTAACTATTTTTATTAGTTTAATTTTTTTCCATTTTTGTTAACAAGTGTATGAAAACCTAGATATTTTTTTGTGTACATTTAGAACAGATATAACATTTGTGATTAATCATGAGTTAATTGCCTGATGCCCCTAAGTTTTAATAACCTTTTCTTAAAAAAAAACTTTTAAATTTGGAATAATGTTTTTTTTTTTTAAGAAAAAAATATTAATAATTAGGGGCGATTTTTAAACCTAATTAATCGCATGACTTCACTAGTTAACTCACGATTAATCACAAATGTTCTAATACAAAACTTTTTTTTCTACGTTTTCAAACTTTTGTTAACAAAAGTGGGAACAAATTTTAAACTAGAAATAGTTCGAATAAATTTTTGACGTCTATAGCCGTCAATGGCAGTGAATGATTTAAATCAAAATGAAAAAAAAAATCATGGCAAAAATGGCCTTGAACAAGCTTGAGGGTTAACGTTTGTGTCAACATTCAGCGCAAATTTACCGACAAGGCATCCGGGCATGTCCTGAAGTCAATGCAACAATCGCCAGCTAAGTTATCACAACTCGGCTAACAAGCTAACAAAGCACTCGCTAGCAACATGGTTTTAGCAGCAGTAGAATAAAACGATCCGTGCACGTGTGTGTGTGTGTGTGAAATATGATCCTTAGAGAGATCTTAACACACCAACAAAAGGTTTGAAGCAAACAAAAGGTTTGAAGCAAACAAAATAACCGCATACCGTAGTTATTTTTTTTTTCCTCCCGGTGCGAAGGGCACTCTTGAATAAAAATTCACATTCAAGGATGGCACAAAACTGCTGAATACCAAACAGACATTAAGTGCAAGAATTGTTATTTTTATTTATTTTTTATTTTTTTTATTTTTATTTATTATTATTATTATTATTATTTTTTTATTATTATTATTTTTATTTTTTATTTATTTTATTTTATTTATTTTTTTAATTTATTTTTTTTACAAAAGCCAAATAATTTGTCTTTAATACCATTCCCAATCTGCAAAAAATACAATAAAAAATAGTTTACTAGAATAGGGCAGAATAAGACCTGGGGTCCATTTCACAAAGCATGTTCAACAACTTTTCGATTCCAGGGCAGCCGATTTGTGGTAGTTATGTCAACGCAGAGTCGTTTCGCCCGGCGTTCCCGCCACACGAAAAAAAGACCACATCAACGGAGCCCCGATTTGTCGAGTCACCATGGCAACGGGGAAGCAGAGCGTGGCACCTCCGCATATTTTAACCCCTCTCAACTGAAAATCTTAATGCGATCATAATTGGAACATGTCTTTAGAAAAAAAAAGTGCAACGCCGCAGCGACCCCCCCGTGAAGGGAGGCGGCGTGGGAGATCGTTACTGCTCGGCTGTCGGGTCGATGCGAACATTTAAATGTCGTCCTTTGCGATCTCAATAATATGAAAGCTGTCGAATGGTAACTCATGAATTCCTTTCATTTGGGCGCAATCCTGCGGGGGGGGGGGGGGGGGGGGGGGAAGCGCACTCGACTTAAGATGGAAACGCCAGCATATGACAAATATTTAATTCGGCACCTTCATCAATAAGGTCGTTGTTAAAAGGTCACGCCATGTTCTTGGACTTTACGTTGTAGACGATAGGCGTGTTTACGCAAAAACTCGCCGCAGCAGAATTTATGACTGAGGAAATGAAATGTCGTGCGTGGCTGAAAGGAGGCGGGGACCGAGAAGAACCTCGAAGTTCATTGTGAAAAACCTGCAACCGAGCAGGTTTTGGTTCATGGAACATGTTACGACAGTAACTGACCTTAAATGACCTCTAGAGTTTTAACTCTTTTTCTCAGGTTTCAATGACCTCCTTTTTCTGAAACGGAAAACGCAGAGTTTCTCACATTTCAGGCTTTCTTGACCCAGAGTTCTCACGAAACCTGCTTTGTGAAATACACCTCTGGTGTAAATGCGCAACTAAGGCATGTCTGCCATCTAGTGGTGTATGGTGATATTACAACTTAATGCTACAGTTTATTTATTTATTATTATTTTTATTTTTTTTGTTATTTTGTCTGGGATTTTCTCCCTGTTTTCATAAGTAAATATTGAATATTTATCCGATTCAAGATTTTTTTTGTTTTTGTTTTATAAAAATAAAAATACTCAAAAATCAGTTTGATTGGTTGATTTAAAAAATGATTTTTTTTTTTTACTGTAAAACACTGAGTTGATGATGCGCTACAGCGACACAGATAAAGACGAGTTGAATTGCGCTTGTCTTTGAAAGTCGGGATGCACTGATCATTTTTTTAAAGCCCAGTGCAAGGACCAAGGACTTCCATTGACTTTTAAGCACTTGCCGATACCAAATAACGATACTTGAGAATTACATTCTGTCATGCAATTGTGACAAAAAAATTTTAACCAAATATTTCGTAATTATGCGATAAGTCTGAGTCACTTTTTTTAGAACAGTCTTACCTCACATTTGACTTTTAATGAAACATTTCAGTGGTGGTGTCTCAGTGTGAACACTAGGGGGACACTATTTATAAGATGAACATCAATAACAGATGAAAAAGAACATATAGGGTGCCTTTTGTTTTTCATAAAAATAAATACAAGACTGCTTCTTGAATCGTTGAGAATTAAAACATTTCTCAAACATCTTTACTTGATATTGTCCAAATAATCGTGACGTGACACTCCCATCCATCTCTTTTCTATACCACTGATCCTTCTCAGGCAATCTGCACCTCCGTACTGCGAGACCAGAGCCAAGCTCCATACCAGTAACAGACGTGCGAAACCACTAGGCCACTGTGCCGCCTCCTAAATAGTCCATTACATGCAAATTGTCAGGAGACGACGGAGCCGCAGCCCACATGACATTAATGAGGAACAGAACGCGACATTCGTCCTCTGCTCTGAAAGAATCGGAGCTGCGGGAACGTCATGTAGAACGAAAACCCGGATGAGAGCAATACTTTGCCGCCGATTTGTCAAATGACTTTGCCCTAAAAAAAGGGAGCGAAGGCGCATGGACGTCCATGGGGGGGGGGGGGGGGGGGGGATATTTGAACAGCAAGGTCCTCGAGCTCTAAAAAGGAATTAGCGAGGCTCTGCTATTGAAGACAAGGCAATGATAGAAGTCCTCCCTGGGGTTCAGCCACTGAAAATTCAAGGACTCTCTCTCGCTCTCTCGCTCTCTCGCTCTCTCGGTTTTTGTTTCCCGCTAATGCTCATCGCGCTCGCACTTTGCCTCTTAGGGAGGTCACGGCGGGAAAGTTTCAATGATGCCGCAGGAGGCGGAGAATAATCATCCGAGTGTGCATGCGCCTTTTTGTGTGTGTGTGTGTGTGCGTGTGTGTGTGTGTGTGTGTGTGTGTGTGTGTGTGTACGGATGACGCGTCCGAAGTGGTATGCACGACAAAGTCACGTATGGAGAAATTTGCAAATGGCCGCTGAGTGACCTGACAAACCCTCACTGGGTCACCGGCCCTGACAGTCCGTTACTCCTCAACAACGAAGGGACTTGGGCTACTATGCCTTTTTTTTGGGGGTCCCTATGCAAAGGGCTTTCTTGCGTAAATCATATTCAAAAGATGGTTCAAATCAAAATTCGATGCAAAAGCTAATTTTGTACAGGTTTTCACAAAATTCAATCGACTCAAAGATTGGATTATACGACCGTGTATCGGTCCCCAAATGAGAAAATCTGGATCGCTCACCTGTGTTTTGTCACAACAGCCAAATAAGACACCGCACAGGTAGAACAAATTCGGTCACTCTTCACGCACTTCAAAACGAACTGTCAACGGTTCTTGTGAAAACAAAACAAAAAAAAACGAATTGCCGTTGGAGTGCCGTGAAATTCACGATTGAAATCGTTCATGCTGACAGCGTCTCAAAGCGAACGACATAAGCCGCGTATGTGCGCGTCTCCCAACCGGGCCACGTTTACAGGAACTTACGGGGACGAGCGGAGGTCCGATAAACTCTCGATCAAGCTTTTGTGCTGATTGGCTAAAAATGATTTAGTATAAAAAAATGATCTTACCTTCGGCTTAAGTCTCTTCCACAAAACAATTCTTTTAATAATCCTTTGCCTATTTTTGTTCCACTCAACTCTACTCGAACCATCCACCCACGCCAAGTACATCAAATTAAAAAGCAGAGGAAAAACAGCAACCACCTAAAGTTTTTTCTTTCCTCGCCATCGCGATTTCCGTCATGCGGGGCTCGGGCGACGTCGCAGAAACCGCCGCGCGGCGTTTACGTGCCGATCGAAACTCGTTGACGTGGCGAAATGGGGCGGAGCCCCGCAGTGGAGACGCGGCCACAAGCGGGCCGACTGACAGGACGCGTCCTGTGAAAAAAGAAAAGAAAAACTGCACTTTTCCTAATTGATGACATCGCGTGACGGCGAGTTTTGCTGACGAAGGTCTCTCTCTCTCTCTCTCTCTCTCTCTCTCTCCTGCAAAATATGAATTTAAAAAATACAGACACTAATTGTTTATATAGAGGATCAAGAATCTATGATGATGTTTTTCATTGATTTTGGACTGGCGCACTCAAATAAATAATGGAAGGTGTGTTGACTTATTTTTTTACCTCATTAACTATCCAGTTTTATTTCTATTTTTTTTATTATGAGTATTTTTTTAAAACATTATTTTTTTTAAGTCTTGAGTGTGAAACCCGAGCAATCTTTGTGCGTTTTCGTCAACGACATCGCTTGTTGCTTTCAATCTTCTGCCGTAAAGAATTGCGGCTAATATCCTTTAGTAAAGGTTGGTAAGAAGTCACCTTTGCTAAAAAGGCGACTTAAACGTGCCACGCAAGCATTTTTTCTTCAACATTTGTGGAATTCCAACACTCCGACCCTTTAAGTGCTTCCGAGTCAAATTTCCGAAGCAAAAAAACAAGAGTCCAAAAAGGCCCTCGGTAGTCTCTTCTTCTCTGATTAAATAATACAGTCTTGGCGTTGGAGGCACTTTTCAGTGAAGCCTGCCATCTAGTGGTGTGCACTGTTACTACAACTCAAAACTGATTTCTAACCATGAATGACAAAATTCACAACCGTTTTTTTTTTTTTTGTTGTTATTTACTTCCAAGGACATCCACTTCTATACTTTTTTTTTTTCTTTTAAGAGCTCAGTATTGTTCATTCGGAAATGTCATCATCATTGCTCTTTTTTTTTTTTTGTGTGTGCGTGTGTGTGTGCGTGGGTGGGTGAGTATGTGTATGTGCGTGCGTGCGTGCGTGCGTGTATTTGTTAGCTCACCAGAAAACCTATTAGAAAAAAATCTCATAGCGTTCACCTAAACCGAACACCAGGAGACCCGAGGAAGGACCAAAGAAAACCAAGGAAGGTGAAATCCAGCACCGACCAGACACCCCCCACCAGAACTCCTCCCCAGCCCAAGAAACATCCAGACCCCAACAAATCCAAAAAACATAAAATCAGGGAGGCCTCAAGAGACCGAAGGAGAGACCGAGAAAAGGAAGGAAGGAAGGACAGACGAAGCCGCGTGAGATCCGCAGACACCAGCCAGCCTCCACCGATTCAACGACCAGAGGAGGAAACAGATTGTGTCTGAGTTTCGGTAGATGCTGGTGCGGTGGATCTGGCGTGCTATACTTATACTTAACATACTGAATATGTCAACCAGTCACCTGGAACGAACTGCAGAAGCCACCAAAAATTTAATTTTATTGCAGGACAGGACGGCGCGGCACGGTGGCTGACTGGTTAGCACGTCTGCCTCCCAGTGCAAAGGTTGTGAGATCAAGTCCGGCCTTCGGCCTTCCTGGGTGGAGTTTGCATGTTCTCCCCGTGCCTGCGTGGGTTTTCTCCGGGTACTCCGGTTTCCTCCCACATTCCAAAAAACATGCATGGCAGGTGAATTGGACACTCCAAATTGTCCACAGGTGCGATTGTGAGTATGGTTTGTTCGTCTCTGTGTGCCCTGCGATTGGCTGGCAACCAGTTCGGGGTGTACCCCGCCTACTGCCCCGAAGCCAGCTGGGATAGGCTCCAGCAACCCCCGCGACCCTTGTGAGGACAAAGCGGTACAGAAAATGGATGGATGGATGGATGGAGGACAGGAAGTATGCACAATTTGATGATTACATGAAATGGGAAACTGTTGCTATTCAGTGGGAATCTGTAAAACAGCATCTGTAATCACCATGACAACCGTGGGGGACTCGTGCTGGGGAGAAGCGCAAGCGAGCCTTTAAAGAAGCACACTGAGGAGAGCGCAGATGCGTGCACATCACACAGATGAAAAAAAGGTACACATCCCAAAAGATAGCGACGGAGACGAGCAGGCCGAGGAAGGAAACTCGCTTCGTCGTTTTCCCCATCCGCTTCGTATGCGCTCCTTCCCAAGGACAAGACGATGAGGAATCGGTTCCAGCTTCAACGCGAAGGCGAGTGAAGCTGGGCGGGCGGGAACGATCCAAAGTAAGAGCAGAGAGGCAAGAAAAAGCCGGCGCAAATTGGAAAAATAGCCCGAATAGAGCGAGTGTCTCCAAAATAATTCCGTTTCCTTCCTGATCCTAATTTTCAAGCGCAGTCGCTGAATTATTCATTGTGGTCCAATGACACGCCGGCAAGAGGACGGAGAGTCATTGCCGGCTTCGGGTTCACATCATAAATTCATGAATCCATGTTGAGAAGGAGGAAAGAATGATAATGGAAAAGGAGCCGGGGACGAAGGCGAGGGTCAGGTTGGGGGTGCGCGACAGTAAGATGAGGTTGTTGAAACATACAGCGAACTTTTTTTATCACAGAAAATAAATCCTGAACTCGGCCGTGAAAGTTGCAAATCTGTCATATGGAATAAACATACAAATTAAAAAAATAAAGTTTATTTCCACCCACAAGCTTTCAAATTGGGTTGAGCAATAAATCGAATGAATTTGATTAATCGTCATTTTGAAAAATCAATCGCGAAATTGAAATTTGTCTTCTGTATTATTAAGAGCTGTTGTTCTTATGCTCTGTTACATCCAGAAATTATTGTGAGTTGTAATTTTGCACAAGCGGCAGAATCCTGGATGAGTTGTTGATAAGCTACCAACTACTTCATTGTGGCAATTAACTCATTTGCTCCCAAAGACGTATACATATACGTTTTGATTTTAATTATTACCATGGTTCCAAAAACGTATTTATACTTTTTTATTTATTTATGTTTTTTTTTATGCTAGAGCATACAGAGGGCTTTGATGCAGCCTCTGAACTGAGGAGAACGCTTGAGACAATGGTAGTTATTACAAAAACGGCCAACAGGTGGCAGCAGAGTATAAGAGATCAACCAGGGCCGTGTTAAAAAAAAGCTATTTTCCCACCTTTAAAAAGATTTGTGAATAATGATGACACTTAGCTATATTCTAACGCTAATTGCTGAAAAACGGAAACAGATCGAAACATACTTTTTTTTCCTGATGAAAGAAGTGACTCTAATCTTTCTTTTGGTAGTTTCCATGTTTTTATAAGGATAAAACAGAATATTCCGTGGGCCTTGCAAAATCTGTCAAAATCCAGTAAAACAGCCGGGAGCGAAGGGGGTTGCTTCAGTGAAAATGGCTGGGAGTGAATGAGTTTTCATGCACAAATGATGAATGCTAAATTGATGTTAAAACTGATTTAGAATCAGGAAGAGGTGCCACCTGGTTGCATAAGGGAGAACTTTTTCCATTTTTTATTATTATTATTATTTTTTTTAAAGAATCTCAATGTGATAGTTTAGCGCTGATTTCTTTTTTTCTTCAGAGTTTAGCTTCAAACTAAGCAACACAAAGCAGCAACTGAAGTATGCTTCATGCAACATTCATTTATTGTCATTGTATGACGTGATTATTCTTTTTTTGTCCAATCAGAATTCACCCCCTGTTGTGTTGCCATGTCAACCGCATCTTTCCAGGGCCATCAGGATTAGTTTTGCCGGCTGATGTAATTCAGACTAGCAATGAGACTGTTTCTCTAACTCATTTGCTCCCAAAGACGTATAAAAACGTTCTATTTTAAAACTTATTTTAACGTTTTTTGTTTTTTTTAATGCTAGAGCATACAGATGGCTTTGATGCAGCCTCTGACCTGCAGAGGTCGCTTAAAGCAATGGCAGTAATTGCAAAGACAGCCAGCAGGTAGCAGCAGAGTATAAGAGATCAAAAATGATTTGTGAATAATGATTAAACCTAGCTATATTCTAATGCTAATTGCTGCAAAACGGAAACAGATCGAAACATACTTTTTTTTTCCTGATGGAAGAAGAGACTCTAATCTTTCTTTTGGTAGTTTCCATGTTTTTATAAGGATAAAACAGAATATTCCGTGGGCCTTGCAAAATCTGTCAAAATCCAGCAAAACAGCCGAGAGCGAAGGGGGTTGCTTCAGTGAAAATAGCTGGGAGTGAATGAGTTTTTATGCACAAATGATGAATGTTAAGTTGATGTTAAAACTGATTTAGAATCAGTATACATTATTCTTGTCTGAACATTTTCCACAGGAATTATTTTTGAATGAATGAAACCTTCAAATAAACATGTGTTGGGTTTATTAGATTTATATTGATTAAAATCGTAATCGCCCTGAATGACGATTTTATGTATCGGCCATATTGCCCAACACGACTTTAAAAACATTTAAAGTCCCTGTAAAGTGAAAATGAATGCCTTCTAAAGTTGATTTGTTTATTTGCAAACACGTATAATCGATTTAGAAAATAAAAATGCCTGAATTCACTTTACAGGTCTCTCATTTTATTACAACGTGCTTTAAAGTGATCCTAATCATCTGTCATTGCTCTCCAACTCTCACAAATCTCTCATTAAGATGCAAAGTGCGCTTGCTTCAAACTGTTTCTTTGTCACTCTCAGTCGAATTTTACTGGAAATCCGACATATAAAACCAAATTAAAAGAGAAAAGAATTCTGCACCGCATAGTTTAACGGCAAAAATGTTTGAGCAAATCCGATATTCTTTTCACATGTTGAATGAGCAATGAGCATCCTTCTTTGTGTTTATTGAAAACATTGCCATCGGGCTCAATAAATTCCGAGAACAGGTGAGAAATAGCGAATAATTCAAGAAAGAACTTGTAGAAAATGGAAAAAAGGCCAAATTCCACATCCATACAATAACTTCTCCTTCTCCGTCTCCTTCTCGCCATCTTTCATAAAAGTAAACTCATATTCATTTGTTCATTTATCAATAGTTGGGTTTCCATCCACCCATTTTTATTCAAATTTTCAAAAAAAAATGCGAAAATAAGACTGAATGGAAATTCGAAAAAGGGCCCAAAATTTGCCCCAAAAATTTTTACGCTTAGCGAGGGTGGATTTGAAAGCGTATCGAACAAAGGGAAAGGTTTTACGAATAACCGGCAATACACGGCGCATGTTTTGACCGGATATTACGTCACACACACAAAGCAATGGCGGACGATAAAAGTATGTTTTGGTGGGAACGCCGAAACAGAAATCTTTTTGGAATGAATTAAAGAAGTGAACATTGATGCAATTTTAGGTGGAAAACAGCAGAGAAACGCTGCGGTTTATTAATAATTACTAAAGAAAACTCATGCAACACTTCCTGGTCTTTTTCTTCTTCTTCTTTTAAATTACTGGTGGATCACATCTCAATATTCGCAAAAGAAGAACAGATGGAAACGGGCATAAGTCGCATGTCCGTTTTGTGCATTTTTCAGTAAATTCACTTAAAAATTTTTGAAACAATTGGACTCTTTTCATTACTCTTTAAAATGTATTTTAAATAATTGTATGTATGTTATTGTCTATAAAATAGAGGAATGTGGGAATGACTTTCTGTTGGAGATTACAGTTATGGTTGGGGGCCTTCTCTGCCTCTTCTTCTTAATCGTAACAGCGTTGCATCTCTTCCAGCAGAGTTCAGTGCTGCCCCGGCATGTTGTGGCACGATTTGGTACTACACCAAAAAAAAATGGTTGCCAAAATATCTGCACTATTTAGCGCGGGTTTACTGCAAATGAAAGTCGTTTCTGTTGACATTCTGTCACGCGAGGAAGGCAAACTTGGGATTAGCGTGGAGGAGAGCAGAACGGTTGTCAGGGAAACCAAAGTTGAGCGTGACGAGAGGTTGCACATACTGTCGGTTGCGGAAGACTTGATAAGTAATCAATAAGAGGGGAGAAGCAACTCGCAAATGTCGGAACCAAAAGTCAAGTCGCTTTAACAAACTGGGCCGAGCAGAGACCTCGCGTCTCTCCGGAATACGATCTCACGAACGAACAACTCCTGGCGAGCTCGCTCTTTGCTCTGAATCGATCATGGTTTGGCTCCTCCTCCATTTGACCTTGCGGGCAAACACTTCCTGGCCAATTCTTCCCTTCCCTTTCCCAATTTAAAAGTGGGGACAAACGTGAGGTCAAAACCGCGTTGGAGGGGAGCGCGTGATTCAAAGACACTTGCGTTTTATAAATGAGGGCGGCGGGATTCCGTTTGAAAAAGGGGCCGGCTACACATACTCGTACTCACCCACACACACACACAAAAAATAAAATAAAAAAATAAAAATAAAAAAATAATAAAAAATAAATAAAAATAAAATAAAAATAAAGAGCAATGATGATGACATTTCCGAATGAACAATACTGAGCTCTTTATAAAATAAAATAAAAATAATAATAAAATAAAATAAAAAATAAATAAAAAAATGAAAAGGCCGACTACACATACTCATACTCACCCACACACACACACACACAAAAAAAATAATAATAATAATAAAAAATAAATACAAATAAAATAAAAATTAAGAGCAATGATGATGACATTTCCGAATGAACAATACTGAGCTCTTTATAAAATAAAAAATAAATAAATAAATAAAAAATAAATAAAAAAATGAAAAGGCCGGCTACACATACTCATACTCACCCACACACACACACACACACACACACACACAAAAATAATAATAATAATAATAATAATAAAAAATAAATAAAAAATAAAATAAAAATAAAGAGCAATGATGCTGACATTTCCGGATGAACAATACTGAGCTCTTTATAAAAAAAAAAAAAATAAAAAAAATAAAAAAAAAAAAAAAAAATGAAAAGGCCGGCTAACCTTTAAGCTCCACGCGATCTCAAACAGGTACCGGCCGCATTTAGCCTGTGACTCAACAATTGGCTTTCTGATTCGACTTGACACATAGAAAGGACGTCGCCACACATATGTGCTCGCCTTCCCGAGGGAGCGCCACGCGGCTGCAGTTCTGCAGGGAGGCTGACACGTGTGTGCGCTTGCGCCAATGTGTGTGCGTGGGTGTGTGTGTGTGTGTTTGTGTGTGCGCAGGGGGTTCTGATGGTGAACAGTCCCCGGGCTTGTGCAAGCCTGTTTGTGTAGCAGCGAAGCAGAAATAATGTCTGAATCTCCGCTTCCTTGGAGCAAAGTGTGTGCGTGCGTGCGTGCGTGCGTGCGCAGAATAAGGGCCATTGCTAAAGGACATTACAGAAAATCTGGCTGCCTACATTGACCCAAAAAAATAGTAGCATTACGAAAGCTGTTTAATGAAAGAAAAAAATGGAAAGAAAAAAGCTGTAGAAATAAATGTCACCCCAAAAAATAAAAAATAAAATGCTGTATATTTACTCTGCTGATTTTAATTGCCATCATTTTGTTCTCCTAAACTTCACGTATCAAACTCATTTCACGCCTTTAATTCATGTTTCTTGTTAATTAAATTTTTCATTTCTCACTTTCACAATTTCATCGCCTTTTACGCGTACCGAAGGTGTATTTTCCCACGAAATGCATTCGAACGATTTTTTTTTTTTGCTTTGACTTGTGAGCAAACATTTGAGATACAATCGCTGAACTCAACTCAAGTCACTTCTCAACAAGAAGCCATTTGGCAAAATGTAACATTTCTTCCAGCCGTTAAAGCCACAAGCACGAAATACCAAGAGATTTGGAAACCAGCAAGATCGAGTGCACGGCCGAGGATCCGCACGGGTGCGGAAGAAGGTCGAACGGCCAATTGGCACCCGACTGCGGAACGGACGCGGTGCGTTTTCTGCACGCGTGCGTTGCGTGAGCCGTCCGTGTCCGCAAATCTGCACTCGCACCCGTCGACGGGAACGCGCAACCGAGGGGCCCAAAAGGTGGAAGCGCAAGAACTGGGACGCGGCCCACGCGTCGCAAACAGGAAACGGAAACAAAGCTGATGTGTGAAAACCAGTCGGAAGTCCCGCCTCCTCCGTGGCATATACGCCATAGAGTCCTATTTGTAAACAATAGCCACACTTGCCTTAAATGTCCGACTCATATCATGCTATGTAGTTAGCAATTTCGAACTGCCACCTGCTGACAAAAAAATGAAACTGCACATACACTTTATCACATCCACAGACAGAGCGCGGGAAATTTTAACTATTGTGTTAATCTAATAATTAGGAGACATTTCAGTCATAAATTGCGAAATAAAAAGATATTTTGGGGGGGAAAAAAAGTTCCATATTACAGCTGTATTATCACTAGATTTATATTTAGTTACCGCTCTTTTCCATGAAATCGGACTTGTTGTTAAAAAATGCATCCAATGATGAAGTGCAGAGGCAATTTAGAAATATTACAATGAGTTGATTATACCGTTTATGACACGCGTGTCCTAAAACCTTGTCTCTCATCCATTCCTGTTATGGATTCACGTTCACATTTCAGCAGGAAGCGGCGATAAGAAAAGAAAGAAAAAAAAAGCACTCGGATCCTTCAAATCTTATTGACTCGGCGCCAACACTCCATCGGCGAACACTCGCTCTCCCTGTTGGCGGACATCTTTTTTTTTTTCTTTTTTTTTTTGCGCTTACATCTGAGCAAAGCAGAAGAAGGATCAGAGGAGAAATCAATAGCAAAACTCGTGGATGCCGAAGCTGCTCATTTACTGACAATCGGCCGTCAAAGTGCCAAGCGAGGCACGCGAGGCTGATTGACCCGAAGAGGGCAGAACGCACGTTCGGACCGACGCGCGCGCACGCAAACGCACGAAATTGGTGCTCTTGGCCAGAAGTCATGTGGTTAGAGTTAATGAATAATGACAACCCCCGCCCCCACCCCACCCCCCCTCCCCCCCCTCCCCCTTGCACTAAGGTTTTGCTGT